>NW_027532605.1:3437747-3462322 GCF_008692635.1 Crocuta crocuta
GCCGCGAGAGCAAGTCCTGCCGACTCCTCCTCCGCCCTGGGAAGGCGGGGCCTCCGCCCTTCCCGCGTGCGGGTCTCGCCGCCCCCCAGCCTCCTCGTAGGCCTTGCGCCATTTCTGCTTCCATCGGCCGAACGGGGGCGCGGAGCCGGTCCCGGGGCGGGATGCGGCCGCCCCTGGGGCGGTGGTGGCTGCTAATCTGGCTGCAGCCCTTGTCCGCACAGCCTGCTGGCGCGGTGCGCGGAGAGGAGGCGGCGGCGGCGGCGCTGTCAGGTAACCGCGGTCACTAGCGGCCNGCCCCGAGGGCGCTCTCCCTGCCCGCGGCGGCGGCGGCGGCGAGGCGCAGGCAGCCCAATGCGCGCCTCCTTGTCCCGTTCGGCCCGCCGGGCGTGGCCAGCACCCGGGGCAGGCCTAACATCTCTTCTTCCCGCCTGCTTGGGTTTCCCTGGTCTCTGCTGTCACTTAGACACTTTTATGATTTTAGGAGTAGAAGCAACCGCCAGGCTCAGTCTAGCCTAATTTCCTCATTTACCAAGAAGCAACCGTCAAGTTCAGTCTAGCCCAGTTTCCTCGTTTACGAACCAGCAAGCAAAGCTCTTGAGATGTTTTCATTTGTCTGAGGTCACACAGCTTGTTACTGGCACAGCTGACCCTAGTCTCCCGACTTTCAACACAGGACTTTTAATACATCGATTTGTGTCGAAAACCTCAGTATTTCAATATATAGCGATTACTCTGGACTCAATAGAAGAACTTTAGCTTTAGAATTTGACCTAAATTCCCCTGCCCTTGACTAGCTCTGTGGCCTTGAGCCACTGGTCACATGTAAAACATCATATCTAACAGGATTGTTGTGATGATTAACATGTGCGCGATTGTTAACAGAGGAAACGAGATGGTAGCACTTCATATTGTTGTTAGGGGCTGTCTGTGGAGTGCTCTCAGGATCCTGGCACGGAAGGGACGTCGTGAGTCCCAACTTCAGAACTGCTAGTAATATGCTATGAGCTTAACATTTCTAGCTCATCCCCACCCTCTGCATAAAATCCTTTAAAAGATTTCCTGGGATTTCTGTCCACCAGCTTCACCTCCTCTCGTTGGCCACCAATGTTTTGCAAGGGAGACACCTAAGTGTGGTCCCTTAGCCCGGTATAGCACCTCTAAACGTGAGATCAAGGTTCTTTGTCTAAGGATGAAGACAAGTTACTCGATTTCTGCCAGAGCTGCCAACTCATGGGAATCTTGCAGTGAGTTAAAGCTTGGGGAACTTTTCCATACCAGTTTTCATTGAAGAGACATTCACTGAGTGTTTCCTGTGTGTTAAAAGTGCTTTAAATGCATAATCTTATTTAAGACCTACAGTAACCCTAATGGGTACAAGTACCATTTGCATACCCATTTTACAGATGAGGAAAGGCAGGCTTTAGTAGTAAGAAATGTAACCAGTCATACACTGATGAAAAAAATAAATCACAGATGTATCTAAGAGGGAGGGTTTCTGAGAATAGCAGCAGCCAGAAAATTGTCAGTAGCCCTGGACCAACACCCAGGACCTTGAGTTCTAGTCATTCATTACTTTCCCCCACCCACTTGTAGAATGTACCTTGGTCCAGGCACATAATCTTTATAGACCATGGTTTTCTCGTGAGTAAAATAAAGTTGTTCTATTGCCGAATGGCTTCCCATAGTTTCCTCACGTTTTTATTTGCTTCAGTTAACCCTGTATGTCTCATATTTCTATTACAGTATTTAGTATTAACTGTTCCTTCTTCTATTTTGTTAGCCAAAGACCTATGTAAGTGCTTATCAGAGCTACTTTTCTGCCCAAGACATGCAGGATGCCCACGAGTTGATAAAATTCTAGCGCACAGCTAAGAAAAATGGCAACTTACGTAGCCTTATAGCAATGCTTGCCATTCCAGATATGCTATTCAGCATAGGCTCTGGGGCATCCTGGATCCTGTGGGGTTTTAAAGACACCATGGTGGAACCTCTGGACTGGACTAGGTCTAAGGAACATTGCTGCTCCAGAAGTGGTTTTATGAGTATCCCTGAGATCAAACAGCTGGTACTTCCTTTCATAATATAAGGCCCAGCTATAACATGAGAAGCTTGGATTAGATGATACTTAGTGTCCTAAAATTCTGTCTTGGATGTACACACCCTTCTGTACGATAGAGAACATCCAGAGCAAGGCCAGCTGTCACCCTATCTGGATGAAAATCAGAGGCAGATGACACAGGAGAAGCAGGTAGTTGTCTGGCTGAAAGAAGGAGTTATTCATAATTTGCAGCCAGTGGGAGAGGGCCGTAGAGACCCACATGTTGTCCTATGATGAAGTTCAGGCCCTTGGGTTGAATTCCCAGGCTTGAACTATATAGCAATAGGTCATTGCAAATCACAACTTTCAAGATCATCTATGGAGAAGAAAAATTAGTACTCGAGGTTAAAATTAGCCTGAATGTACATCAGCATGTGCTAATTTCAGATTCATTCTCTATGCATATTCTTGGAGAAATAAAAATCAAGATTAATATTCAAGTCCACTTAAAAAAAGCTAGGATTACTAGAATAGGGAAGTTACCTTTGTAATTTTGGTGCTCCATGCTAACTCCTTTGAAAATAGGAATGTACAAAATAATACCCAGAAAAGTCCTTCTTCCTTTGACCTTTCAGGAGCTAAGCTTTGTTGGTTTTTCCTTTTTTGTTTTTCCTATTTTTCTCCCTCCCCTTCTTTGTCACAAAAGAAAAACAGTGATAGGCCAGTTGGAGAAAATGGCAGTCTAATTTAATAAGTGATTTTATATTATAGTTTCATCTGAAGATATTTATTTCCCATATGAAGGCCATGTAAGGTTAAATTTTTAGAAAGAACATTACTGAAATATTTTTATGTTGGAGGTTGTTTAAGATCTGCTAGGATTTGAGGAGTGTTTGTGCTTTTTATTTTTAGCATATTCTATAAGTAGGTTTAAGTACTACCTGCCCTTTTTCTGAAGTTTTGACTGAATATTTTTACCTTACATATGACTAAATTCTTTAACTTAAATATATCCTTTTACATTAGGAAAGCTAAAAAATGACAAAAGTAGTACATAGGAGTAATTTTAAATGTAATTTACTAGTTAAAGCAGGTGATACCCATCTGGCCCTTTTTTATATAAACTATGTAGTGTTAAAATTAGATTAATTGAATATAAATTGGTATTTTTTGAAACTTTTTTTTAATATTTATTTATTTTGAGAGAGTGAGTGAACACACGTCTGTGAGTACCCACACTGGCAGGGGAGGGACCGAGAGACGGAGCTGTCATGACATAGGACCTCCATCTCAAGAGCTGTGAGATCATGACCTGAGCCGAAACCAGGAGTCCAATGCTTAGTGAACTGAATGACCTAGGTGCCCCCAAACTGAGTGGTATTTATAATGAACTAAGGGGGCACCTGATGACTCAATCTGTTGAGCTTCCAACTTCAGCTCAGATCATGATCTTGTAGTCTGTGAGTTCAAGCCCTGCATCAGGCTCTGTGCTGACAGCTCAGAGCCTGGAACCTGCTTTGGATTCTGTATCTCCCTCTCTCTCTGCTGGCCTCAGCTTGCGCTCTGTCTCTCCGTCTTTCTGTCTCATAAATAAACATTAAAACTAGTTTTTTAAATAAAAAATAAAATGAACTAAGGAATCTCATTGGGTAAGATAACTCTGACTCTGATCCTTTGGTAATATAAATAATTGTGCTTTGTCTTAGCAGTTTGGGCACGATTGTCCAGAAATATATTCTGCAAAAGTCAGGTTTATTATTGCAGAATCAAGAGAACCTGCTGAGGACTGCCAGGACTTATAGAAAGCAATGATCATTTTGTAGCTTAGAGTTGCAGACACGCTGGGGTAGTCATTGTAATGATGGCATGCTGGGCTGGCCCTGTAGATACTCCTAAGTGTTTAGGAGATGAGGCAGAGCTGGGACAGCCCACACTTCCAGATCTTTCTCTGGATCTGGAATCAGGTTTGAGGATGTGGGTACCCAGGTTATGGGGCACCTTCTAGGGTGGAAACATATTTCAGCCTCAGGTGGAAGCAGTAGCTGTCCCTAGGCAGTTATGGTTTTCTTCTGATCAGATGAATGATTATTATTAAGTTTTTATGAATCTCCAGATATTCCCTTTTGTTTTCCGGATTGCATTATGAAGGGATTTTGTTGGTATCTTTGTGGTATATTTCAGTTTGCCTACATCTGCCACCAGGAAGTTCCATCCTAGCAGAATGAACCAGCATGACTGAGGACACATGAATAAATGATACCTGTAGACATCTGACATGCGCCACATGTCAGCCATAGAGTTCAGATAAGCTGGCTGTGTTTTCTACTTCCCACCCTTATGTGGAGATGGAGGAAGAAGAAACTGAATAATGAAATGTTTCTAGAAGATTACTTAAGGGAGGCCTGAGCAGCTGAGAGGGGGAGGGGTGGAGGAGAGGTCAGAGGTACTAGGTCCTTGGAAGGAAGACTGGATTTTATTATGAATGCAATGAGAAGCTATTGGTTTTGAGCAGGTCAATAATGTGCTCTGATCGATGTTTTTAAAAGATCTATATGCTGATCGGAGAATTGGTTGTAGGGGAATGTCATAGGGGCAATTCTGGAAGCAGGGAACCAGTTAAAAGGGAATTACAGTAATCCAAGTGCAAGGAGACTGGCTTGGATGGCAGAGAAGCATTTACCTCTAAATTCAAATCATTGTACTATATTTAAATTGCACCATTTTGCTCTTAAAAGTTTCATATATCAAATGATTTAAGGAGATAGTCTTTTGACCAAGTGAGAACAAGTTCATTTGAAGGCAGCATTTGTTTGCACAGCTCAGGTCCCCAGAAAGAGGATATTCCTTCAAACTACTACTAAGAGTAGTTCACTGTTCTTATAGGAATTGATTCCTTGAAGTGGTGGAGCCCATTAGGAGAGGTGATGCAGGGATAAGCTCCTGGCCTTGAGCACAAGTGTGGTATTAGGAGTAGCCCTGAAGAAAGAACTGGCTGGAAGTTGACGTTCTTACAATGGTCTGAGGCTGCTGGGGTCTGTGGACCTTAAGGCTCTCCCCCTTTACCTGCCCCATTGGAATGCCCTCCCTTTTCAACAAAGGTAGGGATTCCTCTCTTTTACTGAGGAATATAGTTGTCGGTATAAAGTTGTCAACTCTAGCCACCCAGTAAAGACCCGTTCCTGCTCAGAGACCCACAGGAGGGCTGTGTAGAGCCAGAACAGAGGATACCACAAGGCCAGTCGACAGCCCTCCTTCTAATGCTCCTTCTCACTAGCTGAGGGCCTTTAATGTGTTTTAGTTGCTCAGGTGCTCCCAGGTTCTACACTGCCTTTGACATGGTCTTCTCTGCAGCTAGCTGTCAGCCCTTCGACGTCCAGGAGTGCCTTCTCCCCTGTGTAGCCCTTGGCCAGGAGTCATTTGCATCTCAGATAGATCTAAGACTTCACCTCTGCAGTTGGTTGCTTTGTGTGTTGGTAGCACCGGTTCTGCATTCCCCTTTTGTATATAAACAGGCTGTGCCAGGAGATACATTTTTAATTTTTTTTAATGTTCATTTGTTTTTGAGAGAGACAGTGTGAGCAGGGGAGGGGCAGAGAGAGGAGGACACAGAATCTGAAGCAGGCTCCAAGTTCTGAGCTGTCAGCACAGAGCCCGACATGGAATGTGCTCGAACTCAAGGACTGTGAAATCATGACCTGAGCTGCAGTCCGCTGCCCAACCGACTGAGCCACCCAGGTTCCCTGCCCCCACCCCACCCCCGAGGGGATGCATTTTTAATTTTTAGCATTTGTATTTAGCAGAGAGCCATTAGAGCTTCCTTCACATGCCTTTTTGAGACCTGCCTCTTCACCTGAAGTCTTGTATTTTCATCTCAGATTCTCAAACTCTGCAAATTTGGTGGTATATTTTAAAAAACTATGCATTTCCTCAGATGTTAAGAGTAAAGATTAAATGATTTGACAGTGTCACAATGGAAAATACTGGGTTCTCATGTGACTTTCCTGCTTTGTGTAGCTTTGTGCCTTTTATGCGGTTGCATTGGTGGGTATTCTCTGCATCTTCTCCCCAAGTCTGTCTTCACTTCTTCTAAGCTTTATGCTTGGGATGCTTCTAGCTAGGACACAAACCTATGTGGGCTTATTCAATATTATTCCCTAAATGGATGTAATTGTTGACTAGATTCTAGTTATTCAGTCCTTCCCCATCTTTGGTGTAACAGGTTATTCTAGCTTCGCTTGATGTTTTTCTGGAGCAGCTGACTACACTTTCCGTAGAGGAGTTGGGGGATGGGCATGAGGCCCATTTCTCTGTGTGCTCATAACATACTCTGTGCCTGTTTCCTATTGACATGTGTAGTGGTGACACCCTGTCCTGGACCCAGAAGAATCTATGACTTTCATCTCATTTCCTATTAAATTCAGATACAGAGGCAGCCACAGAATAAAATGAATTCATTACTTTATAATTTTCATATGGCATTTACCCTCTAATAAAGCACCTGTCTCTCCTCCTCCACATATTAGATTGTCTGTGTTGTATTATATGTTATGTATATGTATATGTATTGTATAATACAGATGCACAAATATTTATACACGCAGACACATATGTATCTACTTCTGTCTCCGTATTTCTCCTGTGTTGTAGATGTGTCCATCTTCATTTAGTCCCAGCAACCAAAACTCGGTTATGTCCCAGATTGAACTCATCCCCCTTTCCCTGCACAGGCTTGCATCTTCTCCAGTGTTCCTTGTCTGGGTGAGGAACCTCACCATCTTTCCCCTCACCAGAACTTTCAGGTCATCTTCTTGGTCCCCCTCATCTAATGAATCTCCAAAGACTGTTAATTCCAGTCCTAAGTGGTCTTTAGTCTGTTCTTTCTCCCTCCTACCTAGTTCATTTCTTGCTTGGACTCCTTTAGTAGCCTTCTTAGTGGTTCTTCTACTTTCAGTCTTCTTCACCTCTAAAATTGCACGTTGCTTACAGAATTCTTTTTCTAAAACAGAACTGTGTACTTGTTATTTCCCTATTAAACTGGTTATTCTCTGTTCCCACAGATCTGTTCTGTGCCCTTCCCTCCCCTGCTCGTGTCTGGAAACTGACATCTGTGGACTACATCACCTGGGCTTCTTTGCCCTCCTGCTTCCCATTGAGTTTGGCCAATGAGGGGCACTGATGGGAGGGCAGGAGAAAGAGGTTGCAGTAGTCATACCTTCATCCCACCATTCCACATTTTGGCAGGGATTGCATCCCATGACACTACTGTCCTCTGGGCTTCAGTAGCTCCAGGAACATCAGACCCTCCCTTTGCCATTTCAGGCCAAGGGATGTTAAAGGCTTCCTGCTGCTGTTGATGTCTGGGAAGTTCACAGCGCCTTATTGTTAATGCCTTAACTCTGCCCACATCCTCCCTGAACTCTTCAGTTAAACCCTTTTGAGTGTCCTCAGTTTCCTGCTGAGACTTTGATGCTGCTTACCTAAAATCCTTCAATGCTCTGCTTTCAGCATGAAGTCCATAGTCCTTAGAGTAAGTAGTAACCACTGCTTACCTCTCTACCTGCAGATGTTGAAGCTGCCCCCAGTTCTTGCCCTCTGCCTCAAGACTGAAGTACCCAGGGGCGCTTGGGTGGCTCCGCCGGTTAAGTAGCCAACTTCAGCTCCGGTCATGAAATCACAGCTTGTGGGTTTGAGCCCTGCATTGGGCTCTGTGCTGACAACTTGGAGCCTGGAACCTACTTCAGATTCTGTGTGTCCCTCTCTCTCTGTACCTCTCCTGTTCACAGTCTCTCCCTCTCTCTCAAAAAATAAATAAACACTAAAATAAAATAAAGACTGAAGTACCCATTCTCTGTGTTCTTTTCTTTTTTTTTAAACTTTCACTTTCTATTTAAACTCCAGTTAGTTAACATAACAATGTAATATTAGTTTCAGGTGTAGAAT
Source organism: Crocuta crocuta (assembly GCF_008692635.1). Classification (NCBI taxonomy): domain Eukaryota; kingdom Metazoa; phylum Chordata; class Mammalia; order Carnivora; family Hyaenidae; genus Crocuta; species Crocuta crocuta. The sequence goes on from NW_027532605.1 coordinate 3,445,726, forward strand.
TTAGTGATTCATCAACTCACATAAAACACCCAGTGCTCATCACAAGTGCCCTCTTTAATACCCATCTCCCATTTAGCCCACCCTTCCACCCACCTTCTGTGTTCTTATGGTGCCTTGCATATATCATAAGAGTATTGATACTAGACTAATTTTTTGTCTGTCTCCTGTAGGTTAGGAAGACTGAGGGACTATACTTACCATATAGAAGAATTCATTTAGAGAATGTAAAATAGCATTATTATTGTGAATAAAAAGAAAAAAGATAAGATTATGGGAAATTAAATATTTAGGAAATATAATTGCTTTTCTATCTCTCAGTTCCAAGGTGTAAAGCTCTGAAGGAAATGGATTTAATTAAAACTTCTCAGTCAGACTGTTACTGCTACAATAGAAATTCCCAAATGGAGTGGAAATACGTGTGGTCAACTCTGCAGGTAAGAGCCTATGTTTAAATCATGTCTAAGAAGCTGGTAATTAAAATGTACTATTTAAGGAATAGAAAATAGCTTTTATATGACATAGAGCTGTGTATCAGTATGAAAGTTAACTTGAGAATCACATCCAGTGGCCTAAGGGAAAGGGATGTGTGGAAGGGTACATTAACTCTTCATACTCTTCTTCAGCCCTTCTCCAAACTACTCCAAATAAATATCGTTTCTAAGTGAGCACAGTGTGCTTGCTATTCAGATACATACTTTCCAAAATCATTGCTATCTCAAGCCCCCTTCTGATTCTAGGTATGGCCAGGATAATAGTTAATCTCAATAGCTTTGTACTTTTCCTTCATTCAGCACTTAACAGATACTTTTTTTAAAAATTTTTTTTTTAATGTTTCATTTATTTCTAGGAGAGAGAGAGAGACAGCATGAGCAGGGGAGGGTCAGAGAGAGAGGGAGTCACAGACTGAAACAGGCTCCAGGCTCCGAGCTGGCAGTCAGCACAGAGCCCGACGTGGGGCTCAAACCCACGAACTGCGAGATCATGACCTGAGCGAAAGTCGGACGCTTAACCGACTAAGCCACCCAGGCGCCCCACTTAACAGATACTTCTTAAGCACTAGTTAAGTGCCAGGAACTATTATAGGCTCTTAGGATTCATCAGTGAACAAAACAGATCCCTGCTCCTGTGATGTTTATAGTCCTAGGGATAGGGGATAGGCCATAAATGTAATAGAGAAGAAAACTATAAAACTAGTAAGTGCTATGAAAAAAAGAAAATGTACAATAAGGTAAGTGGAATGAGGGAGGTAGGGGGGACAGTATAAAAAGAGTAATCGGGGTAGTTCTTATAGAGAAAGTGATATTTAAGAAAGATTTTAATTTTTTTAATGTTTATTCATTTTTGAGACAGAGAGAAAGACAGTGTAAGTGGGGGAGGGGCAGAGAGAGAGGTAGACACAAGATCTAAAACAGGCTCCAGGCTCTGAGCTGTCAGCACAGAGCCTGACGCGGGGCTTGAACTCATGAACCAGGAGATTGTGACCTGAGCTGAAGTCAGATGCTTAGCCGACTGAACTACCCAGGTACCCTGAGAAAGATTTTAAGGAAGTTAATGAGTTACCAAGAAAATATACCAAGAAAGAATGTTCTAAGCTGAGGGAAAAGATGGAACAGCATATAAGAAGGCATATGATGTTGATTTGTACTATTACTGATAATACACACCACTTTGATGTTAAGGTAGTATCTGTCAATTTACAGTTTTGCCACTGAAAAGTGACCATTGTTCTCTTTGTAATAAATGAGTATTTTGAGGAGATAATCTGAAACTATGTAGATATCCTTTCCCTCACCTAACTTTCACCGCCTAGTTTTAATGTCCATTGATGATGCTTGTATGAATCAGTTATCATCATGCTATTTATCAAATGGTGATTTCCTAATTCCATTATTCTTTCTATATTCATCAACATTCTTCAACAAGGAAGACTTTCCTTCTCCAGTTTATTTATATCCACATAATATTACAGACTGCCAATTCATTTAGTGGATTAGAATCCATTACCTCATTATTTATTTTGATATTCAAATTATCTTAGATTTGGCCAGTAGGAGTCCCTTCAAAGTAGCTCATGTGTCCCTTTAATTTGTGCCTATCATTTGAGCGTCTTCAATAACAGGATGCTCCAGGTTTATCTTGTAATTTCTTAAACCCAGCTTTGAAATCCTACATTTTTTCAAGGAGCTTTCAGAGTTAGGTGTGTTTATTACTGCTGGGATACCATTGTCATATGCATACACACAGAGACACAGAGACATATGCTGTATACCTGCACATATAACTATTTCTGTCACTCTATCTCTTTTTTTAATATGTATTTGTGTGTGTGTGTAAGAGAGAGAGAGAGAGATAGAATTCAGAGCAGGCTCCATGCTATCAGCACAAAGCCCAGTGTGGGGCTTGAACTCATGAACCATGAGATCATGACCTGAGTCAAAGTTGGATGCTCAACCAACTGAGCCACCCAGGTGTCCCCATCACTCTATCTATTAAAAAAACATGGGTTCTGGAGCACCTGGATAGCTCAGTTGGTTGAGCTTCCAACTCTTGACTTTGGCCCAGGTCATGATCCCAGGGTTTTGGACCCAAGCCCCGTGTCGGGTTCTGTGCTAAGCATGGAGCCTGTTTGGGATTCTCTCTCCCTCTCCCTGTGCCCCTCTTTCCCACTCACACACACACTCTCTCAAATTAAAAACAAAAACAAACAAGAAAACATGCTTTTTGATATCTCCCATACTACTGGGTACATTCTAGTCTCCTTGTCATATTTGTAACTTCTTTTTCTGATAATGGGGAGCCTGGTTTTCATTATCCTCAATGTATTAACTCATTTGCCTAATGCTAGGATATTAATTTGTTTATTGGTTATTTACTTGTCAGTATTTGCTTAGAGTGTGTTTTACCTCTAATTTAAGAATATATAGTCTAATACTCTGCTCCAAAATTACTTAAGTTAATTCATTCCCACCCACCCTCCTTTAATATGGTTATATTACTCATTTGAAATATATTTGGTTTCATTGGTTTCCATTTTCATTTGAAATATATTTGTTTTTATTTTTAAGGGTTTTCCCCCATCCTAGTTGATTTTATTATCATTATTTTTTAGTATGTGCACTATTAATATGGTTTAAAATCACAGGTCTACACAGAAGTATCTTCAGAGAAGTGTTACTCCCCCTCATTTCTCTATCCGTTCTTATCCGACCCTCATGGGTAGTCAGTATTACTAGCGTCTGTCTTTCCTGTGTTTCCTAGTTTTGCAAAACTAAGCAGTGATGCATGTTTATAGAGAGGGCTAAGGAGTAAGTTTAGACAGAGGACTAATGGCTGAGCCTGGGTCAGTCTTACATGAAGAGGTCAGAGAGGAGGAAGGGGCCAACACAAGAGAGAGAGAAGGAGCAACAGGTGATGTCCAGAATGCTGCGGGAAGAAGGTGTTATAAACAGGATCAAAATGGTGTTGGTGGGGGGCGCCTGGGTGGTTCAGTTGGTTAAGTGTCCAACTTTCACTTAGGTCATGATCTCACGGTTCGTAGGTTCGAGCCCCGCGTCGGGCTCTGTGCTGACAGCTAGCTCAGAGCCTGGAGCCTGTTTCAGATTCTGTGTCTCCCTCTCTCTCTGTCTCAGAAATAAATAAAAAACATTAAAAAAAACCCACACACACAAAATGGTGCTGGTGGATCAAATATGATGACGGAGAATGCATTGGCCATTTGATTTAGCAACATGGAGGGCCCTGGTGACCTTGTCAGGGACAGCCTGTTGGAAATGAAGCATTGATTGAAGAGGGTTAAAGAGAGAAGGGGGAGGAAAAGAACTGAAGACTTCAGGTATTCAAGAATTCTTTTTAAAAGAATTTGAGTTATGGGGCGCCTGGGTGGCTTAGTCCATTAAGCGTCCGACTTTCGCTCAGGTCATGATCTCACGGTTCGTNAAATAAATTTAAAAAAAATAAAAAAATAAAAGAATTTGAGTGCACTGGAAGCAAGGGGATAGCTGGAGGGGAAAGTGGCTTTTGTTTTTAAATGGGAAAAGGTTCAACATTTCCCAATGGAAATGGTCCAGCAGAGAGGCCCGAAGCACTGGTAGACTGTCCTTGAGTGGACAAAGGTGAATCTGAATCTGTGCCTTGAGAATCTTCTTTAAGGCTCCTCTGTGGCAGACCATTCCTCCCCACAGGCAGGAAACAGCGCGTGTCCGCAGGTGCTGCCAGGTGGGTGGATAAGGGGATGGGAGTCTGTTGACATTCTCTTCTGGCTTCTTCCATTTTCAGTGGAGAGTGAGGAAGGGGAGAGGGTGTTGGCATTGAGGAAGGAAAAGTTATGAAATCTTTGTTGAAGAGAGTGGAGAGTAGATAGGAATGTGGTGTGATCACTTATAGCTGCAGGTCCCACTTCAGATTCCCACTCATGGGCTTGAAATCAGACTACTATGTGTTTAGCTAGCACCATTTGGTGGTACAAATGCCAAGAGCAGAATGGGTGGAGAGCTGGATTTTGCAGGTGGGTGTGACAAAGCAAGAACAGTGCAAAAGAGTCGGGTACATGCAAGGGAATTATTTGCAATGATTGGTCATGGAATTTAGCTGGATCAGAAGGGGCTAAGGACATCAAAGGGGTGAGGAGCAGGGGAAAAATGTTTGATCCATGATGGGGTCAGAGGCTTACTGGGGTCGAGGTACTATACGTGGCATGCTGGAAAGGTAGGAGTTGGTGGTCAGCCAGTGGGATGCATGAAACAATCTGTAGAGAGGCTGTAGTTTGGTATGGACAAGGTCTTGGGTGTGGCCATGGGAGTAGGTAGCTGAGGTGGGGCAGCAGCAAGTGTAAGAGGGTAAGAGCTCAAGATGCTGAGAATCAGAGCATTGGAAGGAGTGTGGTGTACATATATGCACATTGAACCCTGAGAAGTATGACAGGAAATAGCATTAGAGAGAAAGCAACAACGAGCCAGGAACTAAAGTCCAAGAGAAATTAATGTAGGTAATAGGTTATATCACCTGATGGCCAATCTTCAGAGTTGGTGATCTCACTACCCTTTTCAGGCTTGCATTATTCTTGGGCAGAGAAGAGGAATATAGGGGGACAAAAGCAGCAGCAGAATTTTCATTTATTGAACACTGGATTGTCACTGTTTGCTTGGTACTGTAGCTAGTACCTTGTTGTGAGAATGGAATAGCACCTGTGATTGTGATAGGGAAAATCTGTTGTAAGATGGCCTACAGGACTAATAAGAAAACACCTGTCCCTGATCAAAGACTCCCCCTTCCCAGTGGTTCTTCCCACCCTGCGTGTCGCGCGCATTAATGAGCAATGCGGAAGTAACAGACTATATATAAATTGTTCCTTCTGCTAATGCTCTGGGCTCAGACCTCTAGAGAATGATCTCGTCTGAGCCCACTAGTGTAAAATAAACCTCCTGCCTTCTAAGATCTCAGAGTGCTGCTTGGTTCTTCCCTCGGGTGATCCAGACCAGATTCTGTAACATTTGGTTCCCTGACTGGAAAACCCAACAGCGCTGGCCCGTTGGTGCCACTGGTTTGGGAAAACGGCCAGGTGGTGACTGACGAATTGCAAAGGAGAAGGCGCTCCCTGCCTGAGTTTCGGCAGTCTCCAGCTCAGTTGCCTTGGGCCGCCCCTCTCCACCGTTCCCACCAGAGTCAAAGAGACTTGGCAAGTGAGGACCTGGAACCGACATTGGAAACCGGTAAGGGCTGGGTCCTAAATCTGTCCTATCCTGCCCAACCATAGTGGTGGAAGGGGGAGCTGATCACTCCCCGGAGACCTCAGTGGTCTCATCCATAGAAATTCTGTGGGAGGGAATGTAATAACCTCTGGTGTGTATGTGAGTGTGAATGTGTGACTTGGTCTGGCTTGCCTGCTGAGTTCGATTCTGTTGCTCCACAGGTGGGCACCCTTAAGGTCCCCATAAACCTACAGAGTCTGAGTGGGCCCGTCTGCAACTCCATGGTGAATGACATCCAGTCTATGGTGGCATTGTAATAGTTTCCAATCATTAGACATAAAGCTGAGACCACTACAGCTAAGCGTTACCTAAGTTCCTTTGGGACACAGCCAGATGGGCATCTGACAGATCTCATTAGAGGGAGAACCCCTACCCCTTTGTTTGTCTTTGAAACACCACCTCACGGAAACATTATGGGGTTGGGACAGAGCAAAACCACAGTTTTTGAAACTATGATTGAGATCTTTGAGAAGGAGTTTTCGGGAGATTATGGAATTAAGGTGACTCCTAGCAAATTAAGGACCTATTTGAGTTGGAATGGCCCACTTTTGGGGTAGGATGGCCTCCGGAGGGAACCTTAGATGTCCCAGTGGTCTGCCGTGTCTGGCACGTTGTCACCAGAGACCCAAGTTACCCTGATCAGTTCCCATATATTGACTTCTGGTTAGAGATTGCCCAAATCCTCCCCCTTTGGTGTGATTTACCTGCAGTGAACAGAGACAGGCTAGGGTACAGAGGTCCTGACCTCCGCAAATTCTCACCGGTGATCTGGAGGAAGAACCAATTTTGCCCTTGCCATATGCTCCCCTGAGACTGTCAGCACCTGCCCCTGCCCCGCCCCCGCCTCCCGATACTCTGCCACCTTCAGCCTCCCCACCACCTCCGGACTGGACAGATCATCTCTCCCCTGGGCCAGCGGCCAGATTGCGCCCTCAGCCGGTTGCAGGTGCTCTCCAGATGCCGGTACGAGAGACAAGGGAACCTGAGAGATGTAATGAAAATGAAACCCTCCAGCCTGGCCACTCAATGATGTATTACTAACCTTTATCCACTACTGATCTCCTCAATTGGAAACATAACACCCCATCATATTCTGAAAAACCGCAGGCAGTGATAGACCTAATGGAGTCCCTCTTCCAGACCTACTGACCAACTGGGAAGACTGCAAACAGCTGCTCCACACTTTGTTTAACCCTGAAGAGAGACGGAGAATTAGGAGAGGAGCTCAGCAATACCTTGATGAACACGCACCAGCCAGGGTTGTTGATCCTGGCACCTGGGCTAAAACTGCTACACCTGAGGAACGTCCCACATGGGACTGAAGTACAGGAAAAGGACAAGTCCACATCCGCCAGTACCAAGAGGCTCTCCTCTGGGAGATCCGAGCAGGGGCTAAGAAGCCCATGAATTTGACCAAGATATCCTCAATCATGCAGCAGCAAGGGGAATCTCCCGGGGATTATTAGGAGGGGCTATGCAAGGCTTACCGCATTTACACTCTGTTCGATCCCAAGGCACAAGAAAGCCAACAGATGGTAAACACCTCTTTTGTGGCCCAAGCCACCCCAGATATCAGAAGGAAGCTCCAAAAACTTGAGGGTTTCAGTGGAATGAACATCACGCAGTTGATCGAGGTTGCTAACAAGGTCTACATGAACAGGGAGGACGCTGCCAAGAGAGAAGCCGAGGAAAAGATGAGGAGAAAGGTCAGCCTCCTCACGGCTGCTTTAAAGGAAAAGGACTATGAAAGGATGGAGAAGGTCTCACCACCAAAAGGGGGGAAGCCCAGGACCTCCTTAGCAGGGGATCAATGTGCCTACTGCAAGGGAAAAGGACATTGAAAAAAAAACAAATGTCCTAGCTGGGGAAAGTCTCAGAAACCCAGCCGATATGTAAGAGAACCCTGCAGAAAAGACCTCATAGGGCTAGCAGGAACAGATTCAGATTGAGGGGGACCAGGCTTACTTCTTGGCCTCCATGAGCCCACGGTCAAAATGAAAGTAGGGGGCCAAACTATGACTGATACAGGGGCTGAACATTCTGTGGTCACCTCCCCCGTGGCCCCCTTTAACAAGAAGACTGCTACCATCCTCAGGGTCACAGGGAAACAGGCAATAACAACAGCCCTTCTGCCAAGCCCGTCAATGTGAACTTGGCGGCCACCCAGTATGGCATGAGTTCCTCTACCTACCCGGGTGCCCTCCATCAAAAATAAGGAAGAAATACTAAAACTCCTTGAGGCCGTCTGGTTCCCAAAAATGGTTGCAGTTCTACACTGCAAAGGACACCATAAAGGAGATGACCCTACAGCATGAGGAAAATTGCCTGGTGGATGAGGCAACTAAGGTAGCAGCCATTAGGGAGGCAGACAAGGTCCCCTCCCTTACTATGACTCTGACACCCCCAGCAGAGACCCCTCCATCAAAATAAAAAAGAAATTAAATGGGCTGAAATTGAGGGGGCCACCCAGACCAAGGGAGGATGGTGGAAACCATCTTTGTCCCAGTGACCCGCAGAAGGCATCTAGTTGGTGAATACCATCAACTCCCCCATCTAGGAAGAACTCCATTAGAGGCCCTCCTCAAAAAGCAGTACTGCATCAGCCAGCTGCCAGCATTATGTCAAGCAGTAAGTGAATGGTGTGTGACTTGTGCCAGGTATAATGCCTGATCCGTGCTGCGACACCTGCCAGGTGTCCAAAGGGTAGGAGCTACCCCCTTTACAGATCTAGAAATAGACTTTACAGATGTCCAGCCAAGTTGAGGACTTAAACCCCTCCTGGTAATAGTCTATACATACTCTGGATGGATTAAAGCTTTCCCTACCAGGACCGAACAGAACCAGAAGGTAGCTGAAGTCCTCCTAAAAGAGGTTGTCCCCTGGTTCGCCTGCCGTCCACAATCCCCAGGAATAATGGACCTGCATTCATGGTGGACATTATACAAACTTTAACCAACTCCCTCAACATCACTTGGAAGGTTCACACTGCTTACCGGCCTCAAAGCTCCGGGAAAGTAGAGTGAATGAATTGCACCCTCAAGGGAACCTTAGCCAAGTTCTGTCAGGAAACAGACCTCCCATGGCCAGAACTGTTGCCCCTGGGCCTCCTGCGTGTCCGTTGCACACCCACATCAGGAACTCAGGGTTCCTCCCCCTTTGAACTAAGATATGGAAGGCCTCCCTCCATGTCCAGGGAGCCTCCCAGGGAACCTACACCAAGTAGGGGATGAGGGAATAAGAGAGCAACTTCAAGTGTTAGGGGCAACCCTACATAAGTTACAATGATATACCATAGAGAGGGCCCCAATCTCTTTAGGATCCCTCCCACCCCCCGTACACCCTTTCTCACCAGGGGACTCCTTCGGGGTCAAAGATTGGAAGAAAGACCCTCTCAAACCATGGTGGACTGGGCCTCATACTGTTATTCTGACCACCCCTACTGCCCTCAAGGTCACTGATATCATTCCATGGGTTCACCACTCCAGAGTCAAGAGGGACAATCTTGAGAAGCCCCAAAACTTGGAAGACTGATCCAAGTCCGATGAACCCACTCAAAGTGACCTTTCGGAGAGTCCTAGATTCTTAGGATCTATAGCCCTGCTCCAGCCATACCCTGGAAGCTGACTGGTCTATGCACAGCAGAAGCTTGTGGAATCGCCATTCTGATAAGATAGATTGTCCTTCCTCTTTGCCGTCGGGTTGGCAGAAGTTGCCCCAGAAAGCTGGGGAAACAGCGAGAGGTTCCTGTTCACACTCACCTTCTTCTTATGGATAGGGTGTTCTGTTGATATTGACTGCCTCTAATCTGGGCCCCATTTGTAAGAGTAGGGCACCTTCAGTGGAAGAATCTAAGGAGTTTAAAAGGTTAAATGTGGTATAACCTCTTTCGATTTGTTGTGTTGCCTGCCAGTAAGGTTGCTAAGGCCATTGCTAAGGGAAGTGTTTGTACTGATGTATGTGCCTCACACTTCAAGAAAAAAGATCGTGCTTAGATTTACCTTCAGCCTTAAGGTTCAGGCTGAACGAGCAATGTTGCTACCCATACTCATAGGGGCAGAAATAGCCACGGGGACAGAGACTGGCATAGGAGGCATAGGCTCTTCTGTGGGACCAACAGGTGGCTGACTCCCTAGTGTTCCTCCACAGCCAAATAAGTTCCCTGGCAGGAAATGCCCTCCAGAACAGACAGGCACTTGACCTCTTCTCTACCAAGGAAAAGGCCACCTGCTGTTCATCAGAGACTTTGTAAACCAGTCAGGAATAGTCATAGGCAAAGTCAGGGAACTGAGGAAAAGAACCAGTCCATAATAAAGATTATGCCCTCTAATACAGACTAGATCTTTTTTTTTTTTAAATATTTTTATTTATTTCTAGGAGAGAGAGAGAGAGAGAGACAGCGTGAGCAGGGGAGGGTCAGAGAGAGAGGGAGTCACAGACTGAAACAGGCTCTAGGCTCTGAGCTGGCAGTCAGCACAGAGCCCGACACGGGGCTCGAACCCACGAACCGCAAGATCATGACCTAAGCGAAAGTCGGCCGCTTAACCGACTAAGCCACCCAGGCGCCCCCAGACTAGATCTTTTTAAAGGGGCATCAGAGCGGGGGGGGGAAATGATAGGGAAAATCTGTTGTAAGATGGCTGATCACTTCTCCTTTGAAGAAATAATAGGGAAAATCTGTTGTAAGATGGCCTACAGGACTAATAAGAAAACACCTGTCCCTGATCAAAGACTCCTCCTTCCCAGTGGTTCTTCCCACCCTGCTTGTCGCGCGCATTAAGGAGCAATGTGGAAGTAACAGGCTGTAAATTGTTCCCTCTGCTAATGCTCTGGGCTCAGACCTCTGGAGAATGATCTCCTCTGAGCCCACCAGTGTAAAATAAACCTCCTGCCTTCCAAGATCTCCAAGTACTGCTTGGTTCTTCCACCGGGTGATCCAGGACAGTTGGATTCTGGTCCTTCTCCAGGAGGCATGGGGAGAGAAGCCTGAGTTAAATATGCTCAGGTGATACAGAAGGAAGTGCTTTTTCTCAAAACACAGTTGAAGATGGTAGAAACATAATTCCTGTTCTCATGTTTATAACCACATAGTTTGACACCTGTTACTTTTGTCATGTTTTTCACATGTCCCTTGACCACAACAACTTGCTACAAGAGGGAGTTAAATCACCTACAGCTCAGGGGAAGAAATAATCACTTCCAAAAAGTCTCTCTGCTCTAGTGTGTTTGAACTAAACACAGATCTGTAGGTCCATCCCTGGGATCCCTGGGATCCTGTACATCTGAGGGCTCTTTATTCAGTTATCGTGGGCTCTCTTTACTCCTCTGCTTGTGACTTGAAGGAGCTTATAAGAAGTTTTAACTTCTGTGTTTATGGACTTCTTTGTTCTTATTTTATAGGTGAAAATTACCAGTTCAGGCCTGCTCAATATTGCATATATCACAGGAAGACATAATTGTCAGTATCCAGAAACCATTCTTTCTTTTATCAAATGTGTGATTCATAATTTTTGGACACCAAAGGAGTCAAATGAAATAACCATAATCATCAATCCATATGGAGAGACCATGTGCTTCTCTGTGAAGCCTGTCAGGAACATATTTATCTATACAATTAGTGTGAATCGAAACAGTAAGTCTGTTTGCATTATACTTGATTTTATGGATTTAGTTTTTCTGGAGTGACATTTCAATAAAGTGACTTTTCTTTTATCAACTACATTGACACAATGTCTTTGTTATGTGTGTGTATGTCTTTTTTATTCCAGTTGTGGATTTCAAACTCTTCCTTGTGTTTGTAGCAGGTGTTTTCCTCTTTTTTTATGCAAAGACCTTGAGTCAGTAAGTATCCCTTTTTACTTTATTAATTTTGTAAATTAAAAAGAGTATAGGACAATTATCACCCTATGCTAAATATTTCCACACTAGTTTGTAGTTCTTGCTTTAGGTTTTACAAACAATAAGTCTGAAGATAGTGCTTGAAAGGCCTTTAAAAACCAGGAACAGTACACATGACATGTATGTATATATTACAGTGTGCTTTTATATGCGTCATTTTGTGTTATGTATTAATATACATTTTTTATTCGATCCTCTGAACAATTATGTGAACTTTGTATCATTGTTCTCGTTTTATCGATGAGAAAACCAACATTCATCATCACATGACTAGTTCTTGCTAGGGCTGAGATTTATATTCAGGTTTTCTTATGCCAGATGCTTGCTCTCTCTGTTAGATTCAAGCTGCCTCCAAGATTTGTGACTCTGATCCAGAAGGTTGAATTTAACAAATATTTGACTCTTAGATAAACATAGCATCCTGATAGTTTATTACAACTTCTCTCATGAAAAAGGAGTCTTTTTCTAATACTGTTTTACTTCTTAGCTTGCTATTCTTAATACTGTTCATCTTCCATGTGTAGTGTAATTAAGTATGTTTAATGTAATCTGTGGCCTTTATAAAACCGATGTTAGTTACGTAGCCTGACTACATAGTAGTCTACGTAAGTAGAGCTTGGACTCAGAGGAGCTGGGCTGAAGCCTGAGTCCTGCAATTGGCAGATACTGACTTAGAGAAGGTCTTTAACTTATTGGTGCTTACTTTCCTCCTCTGTAAAATGTAGACATGGACAAGTGTTTCACAGGGCTGTTGTGAATGCATGCAAAGCTCTCAGACAAGTGCCTGCTACGTGACAGGTACTCAGTAATGATTCTTGGATCAGAATCTAAACACAGAAGATAACTCAGACATTTTGTTTTGAGTTAGTGGCAGCTATTTAACATAAATTTCAAGCACAGAAATTTCATTTTTTTTAAAAAAAAAATTTTTTTTTTGAATGTTTTATTTATTTCTAGGAGAGAGAGAGAGAGAGAGACAACGTGAGCAGGGGAGGGTCAGAGAGAGAGGGAGTCACAGACTGAAACAGGCTCTAGGCTCTGAGCTGGCAGTCAGCACAGAGCCCGACGCGGGGCTCGAACCCACGAACCGCGAGATCATGACCTAAGCGAAAGTCAGACGTTTAACCAACTAAGCCACCCAGGCGCCCCAGAAATTTCATTTTTTAAGAGTATAAGATGTAATTAAAACTAACATCTGAGTTTTTCTTCTTAGTATTCTTTATAGCTGCTGTCATCAAGTTAAACAGTTTTAATACTGAAAGTGCTGCTTGGCATTTAAATAGCTTTTATTTGCTTGTTTTGACAGAAGTCCTGTTTTCTTTTACTCTTCTGGGACCGTGCTAGGTGTTCTAATGACATTAGTCTTTGTCCTGCTTCTGGTGAAAAGATTTATTCCTAAGGTAGGCATACTGTGTGTAAGTGAATAAAAGAGGGAAACCATGATCTCATAGACCTGAAAAATGGCTCAAAGTTAATTCACGTTGATTATGACCATTCCTAATTCAAACTGTTTTTCTACATTGTATTACAAAATTGGCTTTTAAAATAGATCTTTTTCTAGAGATTCCATTTTTATTTGTTACTATATATACCCTTCAGTAAGTATGACTTTTGTGATGCTTTTTTTTGAGACCCTTTTATTTTCAGGCAATAGATCTTTCTTAGGAGTGGCAGGGGCTGATTCTATGACGAGTAGAAATTTCTCTTGTCTTGAGAGCTGAGGAATGTCGTGATGTTGAACCATCAAGGCCTTGAGTAACAGCATTGCTACAACTGGGGATTTCTTCATTATTCTTAGTTCCCTGAAACACCTTCAATGAAAGAATGCACTTAGTTGAGGATAAATATTAGTTCATGCTGATAATGTTGCAGATACTGTGATTAAAGCTTGCAGCACCAGCATTATTTTGAGATAAATTTATTCTTTAAAACAGTGCTTCTCCACCTTTAATATGCATGCAAGTTACCTGAGTATCCTGTTGCAATGCAGGTTCTGATTCAGGAGTCTGCCTTTGGGCCCGAGAGTCTGCATTCCAGCAAGCTCCCGGGTGGTGCCGATGCTGCTGGTTCATGGGCCTTAATGTTAACAGGATGCCAGAGGGCACCTTGAATTGCCTTCAATGCAGTTTGATGTAGAAGTTTCTAATATAAAGGGTTTATTTGTTTCCTCCTATTTTTGTGAGAATGAATGAACCAAAACTTGTGTCGTTTATTCTTTTCCACACACAGTATAGCACCTTTTGGGCTCTAATGGTTGGTTGTTGGTTTGCTTCAGTTTATGTTGTGTGCCAATTGATGGAGGATCTGAAGTGGCTATGGCATGAAAACAGAATATATATATTAGGTAGGTAATTTTTAAAATATACATATATTATTGATAATGCTGAAAGTATAACTAGAGCCTTCCTTTGGAAACACGTTTCTCTCCAGCATCTAAATTTTCCTTTTGAACTAAGGAGAAGTACTGTTAAAAACATTTTATTTTATTCCCACGGTTGATGATTTCAGTTCATTAGATCTAATTTTGTTTTAAGTTTATTTATTTTGAGAGAGACCGAGAGCATAGTGGGGGAGGGGCAGAGAGAGAAAGAAAGAGAGCATCCCAAGCAGGTTTCTCCCTGTTAGCACAGAGCCTGATGGGGGGCTCAAACTCAACGAACGGTGAGATAACAACTGGAGCCAAAATCCAGAGATGGATGCCCAACCAAATGAGCCACCCAGGTGCCCCTTTTAGGTCTCATTTTGGACTTATCTCCCAATGATATCTCTTTCAGTTTTCTGTACTAATGATAAAAAGAGCAAAAAAGTATTTGTCCCTTTTGACTGCTTTTATGCTTTTGAATTGTGGCTCTCTTTTTTTTTAATATTTTATTTATTTTTGAAAGAGAGATAGAGACAGAATGAGCAGGGGAGGATCAGAGAGAGAGGGAGGCACAGAATCTGAAACAGGCTCCAGGCTCTGAGCTGTCAGCACAGAGCCCGATGCAGGGCTCGAACCCACGAACCGTGAGACCATGACCTGAGCCGAAGTCGGACGCTCAACTGACTGAGCCACCCAGGCACCCCGAATTGTGGCTCTCTTAATGTATTCAGCATGAACGGTGAAAAATCCTAACTATAAATGACTAATGAAAATTAGAATTTTCAGAATCAGAAAGACTATTCAGAAACCACTTGTTCTTATTTCCTGAAAGCAAAAACAACTTTTTTAAATTATTTGTTTTAATTGGGGAATAATGGAGAATGGGAGGGTCAGCTTTCTCCTAACGCCTTAGCGCCAAGCTTCCACATAAGTCCACCCACCCAAAACAGAAGCAATCAATTTTTTGTTTTACTTGAAGATTTTTATGTCTTTAGCTCATTCTTCTTTTTATGCTTAAGTGTTTTTAAAGTAAATTACAAATATCATGGTATATTCTTCTAAATATTTCAGTAAGCACTTCTAAAAAAAAAAAGAGCATTTTCTTCTATAGTTAACTGTTAAGTCTAAAAAAAATCCATAATTACATAAATTACTCAGGCCATCTTCAGATTTCTTAAGCGTTCTTGATGGTTGGGCTGTATAAGGTAGGATATATAGTTCAGAATCATATTTTGCGTTTATTATGTCTTGTAAGTCTCTTTAAATCCATAACAATTCCTTTTTCCATCATAGTGCTCTGCTGAAGAGACCAATCTAGTTGTCCTATAGAGTGTCCAACTTTCTGGATTTTTCTGATTACTCCTTTGTGGTATAGTTTAACTTGCTCCTCTTTTCCCTCTCTTTCCTAAACTGGAAAGTACATCTTGAGGCTTGCTTAGCTACAAGTGAAACATTTTTGATAGACTACATAAGAGGAGACAGGCATTTCACATCAGATCACAGGAGGAGTTGCAGAATGTCTCATTATCCTACCATTATTAATGTAGAAAGTGGGCGCTGTATAGACTGATCCCTCCACTATATTTTCCTTTTTTGACTATAAAGTAAAAATGAAAAATAGGGTTTGTAGCCCACTGTGACATATGCTGAGGCTTATTCCTGACCAAAGCAGCTATGGTAACATTTGCCCATCTAGGACTCTGAACTAAAAAACAAACAAACAAACAAAAAAAACCACCACATATCATAATAATTTATTATTAAGCATTCTTAATTACAAAAAGTCCACATAGTATCTCACATTGAAGGAATAACTAGTCCTCTGTGTTTTTCAGCCTGCGTTCTTTGGAAACAGAAAACACAAATGGAGGTTTTCCAATATGTTCTTAGCTTAGTCAAGGCTCTGCCAGGATCTTTCACACAACTTTTCAGGTTCAGATTTTCAAGTTCTTCTGCTTTTACAGGCTATGTCTCAGTAGTTGGATCTCTCAGCTTTGCTGTTTGCTACAAGCATGGTCCCCTTGTTGATGAAAGAAGCGTGACTCTTCTAACGTGGACACTGCGGCTCCTCGCCCTGGTTCTGATCTACTGTGGGGTCACAGTGCCCCAGGGCTCCTATGCAGCTCTGATCCTCATCCTGGCCTCCAGGAGTCTATGCTACCCACTGAAGGCATTCACTTATATGAGGTGGTGTGTATCTTTTTTCTCCTTGTAATTGTGACATTTTGAACTCTGGTTTTACTTATTGTTTGGGGATGTTTCTTGGACGTGTCATATTTCGTCTCACAATTAACTACATTTCATCTGGGGATCTGAGAGAGAAGGAAGATAGAGAACTACAGCATCTAATTCCATCTCCATTTCTAGTCTTCATTAATCTTTCAGAGGTCTTCCCCCAATTACTAGGTAATTACAGCTCACCAAGAACTTACTGAGATCAGGGGCACGATTACTTGGGTTCTGGGTTGCCTAAAATTTCTACTTTCATTCTACATTTCCTTTCCTGAGGGCCCAAGATTGCTTTAAAGGTATTTGTTGTGCTTAGGACTTTTTTTTTTTTTTTTTTTTTTTTTTTTTTTTTGTTGTTTTTCCT
>NW_027532605.1:3462516-3631680 GCF_008692635.1 Crocuta crocuta
TATTAAGTTAAGGCTTACGCCCTTTAAAAATACAGAAAGAGATGAGGGAGCTTCTGTTGTCAAAGCTGTATTGTGTCTGTCCTTAGTCACTGAGTCTGAACACCTGTTTTTGTGTGTCAGATGCACAGATGGAGACAGTCCCTACCCTTGAGGGGTACATGCTGAGACATCAGCATGCATTTCTGTATCTTTGGAATGTTAACATATACCTGTTCAGGGACTATAGCACATGGAGAGAGTTCAGGAGAGTTCCTGAAAGAGATGTTACTGGGCTGAATCTTAATGAATTAAAATAGTCAGGTGAATAAATGTGGGAAGGACCTCCGTGACTGGCTGAAAGCCCAGTCTGGTAGCATCATGAGGCAGGTGAACAAGGTGGCCGTCGGTCAGGTCATAGAGGCCTCACAGGCTGTGTTAAGGAATCTAGTCTGATCCTGTGCATAGTGGAGGCAAGAAGGCATTCTGCAATTCAGTCAGCATTCTCTGCCTGCTGCCTAGGCCAGAATTACAGATCCAAATGCTTAGGGCTGGTCCTGAGTGAGTGATGCTGAGCAGGGGGAGGCAGTGGGACCATCCTGAGGACTGTGCGAAATTCTACAATGCAGCCTTATCAGAAAGGGGGCAGTTACCAGTCAGCTTGAGCTGATTATTCCCATGTAGGAATATGGGCCCTGCCTTACCAGATCTGGGTTGTTGTTGTTGGTTTGGTTTTGGTTTTTTTTTTGTCTTTTTTTTGTTTTTTTTTTTTGTTTAGAAAAGCTGGGAATATGGATTTGAATGTGAATTCTTACTATTTTTAAATGTTGGCAACTAATCTAAAAATAAAAATACAGTTAACAAAATCAAAGCAGAGACCATGTACCTCACTGGGTGGCAGAATGTAGCCCATCTGCCTTCTGGCCCAGAGAGTGGATATAAGCGGGAGGCCCTGGGACAGTGACCTCGTGGCAAGAGGTGATGAGGGCCCAGAGTAGGGCAGTGAGACAGGGAGTTAATACAGGTTTCTGAGGGAAACCTGGCTGAGAGGAAGGAGACTGGTAACTGGTAGTTTATGGATCTGGTACTGCATACGTGACCAGTGACAGGGCGGGGCCCTTGTGCTGACAATATTGGCAAGGCTGGAAGGCAGCGAGGCTGGGTCAGTGGGGCTGCTGCTAGCCGCTCTCTGCACTGCCTCGGAGGCCGAAGGTGACTGGGACTACCAGAGCTCCCTCTGCCGGGGGGGGGCTCGCCGTCCACATCCCCCACGCCTGGGTCCTTTGCCGGGCTTGTGTCTTGAGGAACGCAGGTTAGCACTTGGGCCTCTTTTGTTTTAAACATCCAGCTGCCTCAACAAGTGTAAAGTGTGTTCTGTTATCTGCGTGATGGTCCTTTTATGTACTTGCTGTACCTTCTGTTAACACAAATCTAGTAAAATGTTTTGTAGCTTCCTTAGCTTTTCATTTTGCTAGTGAATAATAATGTGAACAACTATGGGACAAAACAGGAACATAAATAACAGACCAGAGAAATAATACCTTGACGTGTAGTATTTTAGTTTTACAAAGAAGTGTTTGAGTATATCCTAATATATGAGAGCTACCCTCTTGATTATCCTTTTGAACACTTACTGTAGGCCACTCACTGTGCTAAGCGCTATGCACAAAATATCTCCTCTGACCTGTATAGTGACCTCATGAGGTCGATGTTATTTTTTTTTTTTAAAGTTTATTTATTTATGAGAGATAGAGACAGCATGAGTGGACAAGGGGCAGAGAGCAAGGGAGACACAGAATCTGAAGCAGGCTCTGTGCTGAGCTGTCAGCACAGACCCCAATGTGGGGCTCGAACTCATAAACCATGAGATCATGACCTGAGCCGAAGTCAGGTGCTTAACCAACTGAGCCACTCAGGTGCCCCGTGAGGTAGATGTTATTGCTTTCACTTTGTTCCTATGAGCAAAGTGAGGGTCCGAGCTGTTAATAATTGCCTCAGTTGATACAGTGGGTAAAATGCAAAGCCACAACTGTACCTCAGTCTTCTGCTCAGAGACCAGAGGCTTTCTTCTAGGGAGACCAGGCTAGGTGTTCAGCAGAGGAGAAGGAAATAATGTCAGTGGGTCCTCAATCTGACTCCTCAACCACCACACAGTCTTTAAAAGACTTTTCATATCCCAACACTCAAGAAAATGTATGTTTAGCCACCTCCTGGTAATTCTTATACTCTTCCAGATTTGGAAATCTCTGGGTAAATTTTAAACCATCCAAGAACAATTTAAAAAAAACTCATTGATAAATGTAACATAGGTGTTAAAACCTTATCATTATCATCTTTATGAGATTCTCCCCTTTAGGACTTTCCTGATTGGGGAAAAAAAAATTCCAATCAGGAGCCCCTTAGCATGTAGCAAAGGAGGAATTATAAATTATTGTACACAAACAACCCTTGTACCATATTTACTCCCTCTGTCTAGGATTAGTCAGAATCACCACCACTAGGTGGAGGTGATATCCCACAAATCTTGCTTTTTTTTTTTCTTTTGGTCTAGCAAGTAAGTGGCCATGAATTCTACCAGATTCTCTGTAAAAGAGCATCTCTAAAGATTTGCTTCTGTTAGTGCCCAAGATAACGAGCAGGCCAAGCATAGGGAAACCAGACTTTTAATGGTCTGATTGTGCAATTAAAAATTACTAAACATACAGTGAACATGTCTATCAGAAATTGAGCCTCAAATTCCTAAGAACGTTATTTAGGATGGTCCAGGAAGAGAGGAAATGTACTAGTAGGTCCAAACCACATGTTCTGTATACCATGGTCACAATAAGAACTATAAAAAAGTATAGTGTGGTGTCAAGGAAGTTAAGTATTACTGTTACTTTCTAAGAAATTTTTTTTAATTTTTTATTTAAAAAAATTTTTAATGTTTATTTTTGAGAGAGAACAAGTGAGAGAGCGAGCGCACAAGCAGGGGAGAGGCAGAGAGAGAGGGAGACACAGAATCCAAAGCAGGCTGTAGGCTCTGAACTGTCAGCATATGAACAGACATGAACAGTACTTGAACAGACACATGAAACGATGCTCAACATCACTCATCATCAGGGAAATACAAATCAAAACCACACTGAGATACCACCTCACACTGGTCAGAGTGGCTAAAAATGAACAAATCAAACTATAGATGCTGGTGAGAATGTAGAGAAACAGGAACCCTCTTGCACTGCTGGTGGGAATGCAAACTGGTGCAGCTGCTCTGGAAAACCGTGTGGAGGTTCCTCAAAAAATTAACAGTAGAACTCCCCTATGACCCAGCAATAGCACTGCTAGGAATTTACTCAAGGGATACAGGAGTGCTGATGCATAGGGGCACATGTACCCCAATGTTCATAGCAGCACTCTCCACAATAGCCAAAACATGGAAAGAGCCTAAGTGTCCATCAACTGATGAATGGATCAAGAAGATGTGGTTCATCTATACAATGGAATACTACATGGCAATGAGAAAGAATGAAATCTGGCCATGTGTAGCAACATGGATGAACCTTGAGGGTGTTATGCTAAGTAAAATGACAGATACCATATGTTTTCACTCATATGTGGAACATGAGAAACTTAACAGACCATAGGGGAAGGGAAGGGGAAAAAATAGTTAAGGAGAGTGAGGGAGGCTAACCATAAAAGACTTTTAAATACTGAGAACAAGCTGAGGGCTGATGGGAGTGGGGCAGAGAGGACAATGGGCGATGGGCATGGAGGAGGACACTTGTGATGAGCACTGGGTGTTATTTGGAAACCAACCTGACAATAAACTATAATAATTAAAAAAACAAAAAAAAAAACAAAAAAAAAAAACCCTGAGGGGCACCTGGGTGGCTCAGTCAGTTAAGTATCTGACTTTGGCTCAGGTCATGATCTTAAGAAATGTATTTTTATAAATCTTAAGGGTTGAATTGAGCAGTCACATATGACCAGGAGTCTAGCAACCAAATGCCACATGTTTTAGGAAAATGAAGAAATGGTGGACCTCCGAGAAGCCTGTGGTGAAGTATCTCACTGAAGATGAATACCGGGAACAGGCCGAAATGGAGACGAGTAACGCCCTGGAGGAGCTGCGTGGAGTCTGCCGCAGGCCCAACTTCCCCACGTGGCTGGTCGTCTCCAGACTGCAGGCTCCGAACAAGTAAGCCCTGCTCTGCTGCAGGGACCACACTGGGGCTGGGATGAATGTGAAGATACTGTGGCTGTGGTTACGGGCACTTCATATTAGGAACAGACTGCTGCCCAGATGATCCATGATGTGGAAGCTGTCAGAAGCCCTGCTTTTTCTTCAGTGCTCTGACTGGCACAGAGCTGCTAGTGTCAGGACAAATAGTGATCTGACCTTTGATAAGGAAAGTCGTAAACATAACTTCCATGTGAGAAGTCACTGGTGTGAAAGTAATTTTCAAAGCTTACCAGGAAAGACCTCTTTGTCCCCAAATCATTTTCCTTACTGCTTCCCTTCCTTCATAGCTTTATCTATTTAAAAAATTCTTCTTTAATGTTTGTTTATTTTTAAGAGAGAGAGAGAGACCAAGAGAGAGACAGAGTATGAGCTGGGGAGGGGCAGAGAGAGAGAGAGGGGGGCACAGAATCAGAAGCAGACTTCAGGCTCCGAGCTGTCAGTCCAGAGCCTGAGCAGGGCTCAAGCACACAAACTGTGAGATCATGACCTGAGCTGAAGTTGGCTGGGCTGCTTAACCTATGAAGCCATCCAGGTGCCACCTTCATAGCTTTATCTAAATAACAATACCCTCAAATTAAACATTGAAGGGGGAAAGTATTGAGGTACTAAAATAATGAATAATGACTCTAATAAGAGAAAAGGAATTAGAAAACAGGAATGGTTAGGATTGGCAGCACTCAGTACTTGTAAGTCAGCCTCCTTCTCTGCTCTTTCCCTGAATATCTCCAGAAGGATCACATAAGCCATTACCTTTTATACCCCCAGTGTATAAATATCATTCTCTATTGATGTAAAGTCAAATTTAATTAAAAAGAAGATAAATAGCAAGAGAACATGTTATCTTCTGAATAAATCTTCTATGATAACATTAACTTGATTTAAAACAAAAAACTACTTATTAGATTTGCAGACTTTGTTCTTGGAGGAAGCCACTTGTCACCTGAAGAAATTAGTCTGCATGAAGAACAATATGGTTTTGGGGGTGCCTTCTTGGAAGAACAGCTTTTTAACTTGAGGACTGCCTGATGACCACCTGTGCATTGACTTCATTCTAGACAAGAAGTGGGTTAAGGGCAAGGATCCTATTAACATTGGGCAGAACTATCCTAGGAAACAGTGGAAAAAACATTTGCTTATGGAGAAGAGTCATACTGGAAAGGAAAACTAAACACTGTTGAAGATAACTTCTCATTCTTGGTGACTTCTGCTACTTATTGGAGTCATCAAGATTCTACGAGAGTCATTACCACTTTCCTTGAATGAAGACTTTCATTAGGAACAAGAGAATCATGTTGATCTTCAAGGAGCAAGTTAACATGAACATTTGCCTTGTCAACACCAGGGTATTAAATCTTCCCTGAACCCTCAGAACCTGTGTCTGAAGACTGCATTGCTCTTCCTACATGTTATCAATATAAGTGCTGGAAGAGACCTGAGTGAGATATGCTGGACCAGTGTTTTCCAGAGTATAATCCACAGGGTGCTAATAAGTGCTAGTCAGCAAAGGGATTCTGAGGTCAACTAAGATAGAAACAAAGTTAAACAAAAGTACTGCTGGACTTCTCAGAGCCTTTAATACTGCCAGTGCACATTGAATCTCCTAGGGAGAAATTGTGTGCAGCCATTTCTGACTTAATTTGGCCACAGAACCCTTTTTCATGAGATTTATATTCCTTGGAGTAGTTTGGAAAATGTTAATGATGGCAGAATTGAGGTTTGGGGAGGTTCAATAACTCATCCCAAACTACAAAGCTGTTTAGATCCCAAACTACAAAGCTGTTTAGAGGCAGCACTGGGACTAGACCTCAGCCCTAATGTTTCCGACAACTCAGGGTTAAGAAGACACCTTCAAAGGTGAGCCTAGGGGCCATCTCCCTACAGCCTTAGATCACATAATATTGATTTTTTAAAATTTTTTAATAATGGACAACTATCTATTTGATAACTATGATAAACATTTCCTAAGATTATATTTTAAAGCTTGATAAGATTTTTATAGACATATACATTTTAGAAGAATTATTTTTTATAATTTTTTGTATATTGAAATTGAAGAAATTTAACATCTTGTGACATTTTGAGTTGACTGGTCCATTTTTAAAAATTTAGTTATATATGTTTGTAACAGTTTCCTACAAGAGAGATTTGTGATCTGTCTTCAGAGAACAAATATTTTTTCTTGATTCTCCAGAGTGAAATGACCCTAAGCTTTGATCCTGGGGAAGGAAGGCCAAAACATAAGAGGTGAGAAAAGATGTGAACATGGCAAAACAATCTCCGGGTTAAGATGTGCTAAATTGATTCACTTTAAGAAGTTTTTGCTGTGATGGGTCCTTAAAGAGGCATACAGAATGAGGAATCTCTTTTTAATAGAAGAGATACGGATATGGAGGAGGGACATATGGAAAATTTAGGAGCTGCTTTCCTGAGCCAAGTTCAGTAGAACGTTTCTAAATTGTCAAAACGAGAACATGGTTACCCATTTGGAACTTTCTAAGTTGATTTTCAAATAATATTTCCTCTTTGAAGCAGTGTGTCAGTATTTTACAAGTTCCTCCTTTTGCAAGATACCTTTCAATATTAAGAGCTTTGCAGTTTTTGTGAAATGCACTAAATTCAATCTGTGCTTTCACATAGATTGATTTCAAATATCAAAGAATCTTCCATTCAAATTTATGATGATTATTATGATGACTAAACTTATAAGTGAAAACAGTTCTGACGTTTTCGTTGTAGTTTTATCTGAATTTTTTATAATTAAATTTATTGCTGGTATGTTATAAATGTATCAGATGTATCCATGCTGTGCTCACCATGTTCACCTCCCAAGAGGCAGTCTGTGACAGAATGTGTGTCTGAATAACACGTGAACAGGCAGCTGCAGTCCCCATGGGCCATCCCAGCCAAGACAGCCACTGGGCCTTACCTACGCCGCTTTGAAGAGGGGCTGGCCGCTGCAGAAGGAAGCCCTAGTGGCTCAAGCTGGGTGTGACCATCACAATAAAAACAGCTAGAGAAAGAAAACAAGAGACTTCCAAGATGCTGTTTTTTGGTGTTTATTTTAGAAGAAATCATGGATTTATCCGTTTCTGTTATGTGAGTACTATGAAAAGTGAAACAATTACAAACATTAGTTGTGATACATTTCGTGTATTTCTGTTGTGTTCATTTGATTTGGGGTTTATTATAGTGCTGATCACAGTTCTAATCCCCGTGAAGCAATTCACAGATGACTCCCACAGAAGAACTTTTTTCTCTTCTTTCCTTTCTCCCTTCCCTTCTCTTCTCTCTCTCTCTCTCTCTCTCTCTCCCCCTCTCTCCCCTCCTCCCTCCCCTTCCCTATTTATTTAAAGTCCTTTAAGCTGTTTAAATGACCATTCAGTAGAATGGCTCTGCCCTTCACAGGTGCTTAAAGGTTGGCTTTGTGCTTCATACCGCCATAGGTGTGCAATTACGGAGCAGAACAGACTCTTTGTGTTATTGCTTATGCAAGGTGCCTCATAAAAGCTTACTGTTGTTAGCAAGTTGGGGCTATTTGACACCAAAATGTGTGGGTGAGATTCAGCGTAGGGGGCCATGCTTAAACAATTGTATCATTCAAATGTTATTTTTAAAATGTTTTAAAACACTTTTTACATATCACAAAAAATACTTTGTGAATTGGTTGTACAGTTCGCCAATAATATAAGGGCTGAATCGGAGGGGAATGTCCATCTGATGTTTAGGACAGTATTTGAATTTATGCCCTTTTTAAAACAAATCTAGAAATTTAAGAGATTTCAGATTTTAAGAGGCTTGGAGTAGATGATGGATTATATCAATATATCTAAACATGTTGATAAATTAAGACCCCTGCAGTGTGTTAAGAAAAGAAAAAGGATTATTCTGTGTGAGATTATTTCCTAGTTAGAGAAGTACAATTTTTTAAATCATTTTTTTTTTTGGTCTGTTATGCATAGATAACATAATGGATGTAGAATTTTGAAGAAACCTGCAGTAAGATAGAGAGATGTTTGTAGGTGACCCCACTGCTGCTTTCTGAGCCCCCCACCAGGTGGTATGACATTAAGGAGTTAACCACATGAGTTAGACAATTCATTTAGTCTATTTAGTGACTCACAGCCCAAAATAAAACTGGCGTAAGGGTAAAAACATTTGAAATCATAAGACCAGCAGATTCTCTCCCAGAAGACAGATCTGTGAGGGGTCAAATGGTGGGAAGAAGGTTGCTTGAGCACAAAGAGAACAAAGGGAGTTTGTTACATAATTCAAGTGTTTGATGTCACCAGACCAAAAAGTCTAACACAGCCCCTCGGTGGGACCCTGGCTAGCGTGATGAGGTACTTAAACTGTTGGTGAAGGCCACCCTTCCTTTATGCAGATCCTGCCAGCTTTTCCTCTCTGTGTCTGTTGTCATTGGCCAGTATTTCCACCCCCTTCTACTGGGCATGTTCTTCATTCAGATACGCTCTTAAAATCTTCAGTCTTTCTCTGGCCTCAGAATCTTCTTTCCTTTTTTTTTTTTTTTTTAGTTTTATTCATTTCTAGGAGAGAGAGAGAGACAGCGTGAGCAGGGGAGGGTCAGAGAGAGAGGGAGTCACAGACTGAAACAGGCTCCAGGCTCTGAGCTGGCAGTCAGCACAGAGCCCGACGCGGGGCTCGAACCCACGAACCGTGAGATCATGACCTAAGCGAAAGTCAGACGCTTAACCAATTAAGCCACCCAGGCGCCAAATCTACTTACTTTTTAAGGTAACTGTGCATATTTTTGCTATGGTGTCTGAATGTGATACCTTCATAGATCACAGGAGATTTGGGCTGAGTGTATACTTACTAGGATAAATCTTGGAAGACCCCTTCAGTGGGATAGCTGCTCTTTATTGTTTAAATTTTTTTAAAAAAAATTTAATGTTTATTTTTGAGAGTGAGAGAGATGGAGTGCAAGCAGGGGCAGGGCAGAGAGAGACGGTGGGGGGGGNGCACAGAGCCTGATGCAGGGCTCAAACAGTGAGATCATGACCTGAGCCAAAGTTGCTCAGCCTACTGAGCCACAGAGGCGCCCCTTGTTTAAATTTTTTCTTGAAGGGGGCACCTGGGTGGCTCAGTCGGTTAAGTGTCCGACTTTCGCTTAGGTCATGATCTCGCGGTTCGTGGGTTCGAGCCCCGCGTAGGGCTCTGGGCTGACAGCCAGCTCAGAGCCTGGAGCCTGTTTCAGATTCTGTGTCTCCCTCTCTCTCTGACCCTCCCCTGCTCACACTGTCTCTCTCTCTCTCTCTCAGACATAAATAAAAACAATGAAAAAATTTAAAAAAAAAATTAAATTTTTTCTTGAAGGGAGTGTGAACACACACACGTGTGAGCACAAGTGGGGGAGGGGCAGAGGGAAAGAATCTTAAGCAGGCTTCATACGCAGCAAGGAGCCCCACAGGGACCCACACACAACTGTGAGATCATGACCTGGCAGAAATCAAGAGTGGGGTGCTTAACCAACTGAGCCACTTACTAGTTTAACCATTATTGTTTAAATAATTTGGGCGAATCTAATCTTTACACTTGTTCCATATTCCAGAAAGGCAGTAATCAAAAGGAGAAAGGGGAGGAGAACGAGCATTTATTGGTGGTCTGTCAGGTGCCATATTAGGCACTTTCTACGCCTCTTCATTTGGACTTAGAATCACTGTAATATACTTGAGCATTATTTCCATTTTTCAACTGAGGACAGACTCCGAGAAGGCTACTAAAGGATATATGTAGCTGAAGTGGTTAAAATCAGAATGTAAGCCTCAGTGTGTCGGGGCCCCTGCCCTATTTCCTTTCCTGCCATCTTTAAAAAAAAAAAAAAAAGTAGTCAAGTAAGTGGCTGAGCAGTTGAAGAGATGACTACATCTCCTGAAGCTATGTGTGCACCAGTGCTGGGGCAATGGACCAGGTCCCCTGCCTCCAATCTACCACAGATCTATACCTTTGCACAATAAAAGTAAATTAGAATTAAACTGAGTAGCACTTGTCTGCATGTTATTTTTTGAGACCCCTCCCCTCCTCCCACCCCCATTGATCTTTTCAGGGAACAAAAAGTTCCTGACGTTTTTAAAATACAAGTTTACAGATGAAGAGAATAGTATCAGCTGACAATTTGGAAAAGAGGGTAAGTAACTTGTTAAATGATTATAAAACTCTTGCTTACGGTTTTTTGAACTTCTTAGAAAAAGAAATATGGAGACTCTGGAACAAATATCCTATAACCTCTCCTGTCTATGGCTTTTGTACACTATAGATCTGGCCCTTGTTACTTGTCATTTTTTCCCCAGCTGCTCAACTTACATTCTGCTTATTTTTGTCCCTTAACTAACTCATATCTGCAACCAACATAATGATTGTAATTCATGTTGGAACCGAGTGCTTTATTGTACAACTTGCTAGGTATCGGCAAACACTGTAGTTTGGAAGATGTGATAGGATTATAGATGTAAATGTTAAACTATGAAGAGAGCGAGGTGCTGGTTGGGGAGATGAGACTGCACTCCTCTTGCCGGCCACGTGGCGATGGCAGTATTTATAGTGTGCACGGTGTGTCAGGTACCTCTGTGTTTCAGCATCGGAACAACCTGAAGGCAGATACTGTAATCGCTGTCCTTTTACAGTGCCTCTGAGGCACAGAGAGGTTACAAATATATGTTGAGTTCTCACTGGCAGAGCTGAGACTCAAATCCAGACAGTGGTACTCTGGTATCTGGGGTATCGTACTCTGGGGGTACGAATGTTTACCCCCAGTGCTGTCAGGTTCCTGGGTTGCTGTCTAAAACCTTCCTGGAGTCGCAGGGGGCAGGTGGTCTTGCATTAGACACTCAGGCAGCCCCCTGGACTGGGGTCCTTTCTACCCCCATCTAGACATCAACATGTTTTCAGGTACTCTGTTAAGTCACAGTTTGTCCTGGCATAAGGTAAATTACTTAATGATTTGAGAAACCAGGCTCCCTTCCTCTCACCCCTTAATTTTGTCCCACTCTCTCCCCATCTGCTTGATGGTTTGGAATCCTTGAGTCAGGTACTCTTAGAGCTTTGTGGAAATGGCACAGGAATGTTTTTGGGCTTCCAAAGTAGCTTTGTCTTATCCCCACGCACCAAAGGACAGAAAAACTTCTAAGGGGAAAAGCACTTTTTACTTGCCTATAGTCAGCTCTGACACAGCATGCCTCATCATCACAGAATAATGTAATTTTAGGGTCCAGCCTTTCACATGGAGGTTAAGAGAACTGAGGCCCAGCGACCTCCCCAAAATGATCTCTTCCTCTGTAACTACAGTGTCCAGTATTGGTAGCCATGAGCTTCATGTGGCTGTTTAAATGTGAATAAAATGAGAAACCTAATTCCTCAGATGCACTAGCCACATTGCAAGTGCTTAAGAGCCACCTGTGGCTAATGGCTACCATACCAGACAGTGCTGCTTTCCCAAAGCCATTGATCCCGGCTACTGCTGGTCTTTCCTGATTGCTGTGACATGGGCCTTCCGGCTCCCGGCCACCTTTCTCTACAGGGTTGCCAAACCATCCAAGTCACCTCCAGAGTATAAGGGTCTGACAACTCAAAACTAACAAAACATCAGGAGTTTGAAGGTACTGGATTTCTAGGTAACTCAGAATATCTAAAACTCCTAATGGAAATAGAACCACACACATGGCTGGTCTCTACCACAGCAGAAGCATGGAGTGGCCTCCCAACCTTCTGAAGGACGTTGCTGGGTAGACCTGAGCTTTGGCATCAGGCAGGTTTGCATTTGAATCCTGGCTCTGTGATCTCTGTCCCATGAGGTAAGCTGTATTAGCTGTAAACTCCTGTTATGGGAATTCCTACGCTGGGTTGTTTTAAGGACAAAAAGATAATCTCCTTGCCACACAACCAAACCCAGTAACTGTGGGTGTGGTTCTCCTTTTCCAAGATTCCGTGCTTAACTCCAGATTGGCTTGAAGGAATAGTGCTTAAGTAATGGTCCCAGTACCACCAGCAGCCCCCACCTCACTTTATTAGATAAACTGCAAATCAGGGAAGTGCTTAGCCAACCACTTCCTGTGGCCCATGGCAAGTAGTAAACCAGTAAAGCACTTCTTCTTCCAATAGATAATTCTGAGATTTACTGGCTAATGGATCTGTGTGTATTATAATATTCTACTTAAGGCTTTGAATAAATAGTTTGATAATTAGCAACTAGCCTCTTTGGATCCACACAAACTCAGTACTCAGGTAATTTACTCTTTCTACAATAATAAGAGAAAGACTATGATATAAGACTGAAGACAGTGATTCTATAAGCTCAGGTTTTGTGACACTTTGGGGATTTCCAAGGCATCTCAACAGAGGTTATAAAAGTAGTAAAATTTAATCCAAATACACCTAATATTTTTTTAAAATGCCAAATGGCACTTTGAGGACAGCAAGAAAAAGTCACAAAGTCCACAACACCCTGAAGGTTTCTGCCCTAAAAAGGCTAGAAATTACTGTATTACTGCATCAGCGCTCATAGTAAGTGTTCCATAACACTGTTGAATTTGGTCTCCATTAGTACAGAGTAAAGGGCTTTTGTTTGGTCACATCTTTATCATTTAAGAAATATTTAAAAATGATATTTTTATTTCAACATGTCAACTGTGCATTTCCAAAACAGCAGGCTTTTCAAAGGAATAAATGAGAACTGTAAACACAAGACACAGTATAAGTTTTTGACTGTCTAAAGTCAGTGTCACAAATCCACATACTGTACATTCATAGGTGAGGTTCAGCCTGTCATCCACATCTTTATTTCTATAGTTACATAAGCATAATAAATACATCTGATTTTAAAGGTCACTTAAAATGAGTCATGATAATTTACAGTACAGTACGTTTCAGTTCAAGTGCAAAAATAACTATTTGCCTAATTCTATTTCTTTCCATCATTTTATTTTTAAGCTGTGTTTTGTGGCAAAGCTAAACATCCAAGTATAGACTTTCTTCTCCCAGATGCAGTATTGGGCAGAAGTAAGGTGTCATGGAGAAGCCCTCACTTTACAGCTGATCTTATCTAATCAGGGTCAGGAGGGTAAGGTGAGTTGCTCATTTTTAACTCTGTTCTGTTCTTTCCTCTCTACTGTACTCACTCACAGTTATTACACATACCATTGACCTTACTTCAGTTAACGCAGTGTTCCATTTTCCCCAGCCCTCCCCCAAGGCTTCTTAGTATCTGTAGCTTTTCATTTTTAGCAGCAAGCCTCATGCGTGAGTCACCCAGCCACTGTTCTGACTGCAGGTGTAATATTTACAGTAGCATTACCCCTGTCTGATCTGTCCAGTGTCTGACTGTATCTTCATGGAAAGGAATATACTGAGATTGTTTCCTTAGTCATCGGAAAATATAGTTACTTCTTATTCTTGTCCTTGCCATTTCTGGCTTTCTGTTCACCACCTTTTCCCCTCACCAAAAACAAAACAAAAACTTACCCATTGTGTAATTTTTAAAAATTATAATCCCTCTCCCAGGCACTTAAATCTTATACTGTTATTTGTAAATAGTACTGCTTAATTAAAGAAACCCTTAGGAATTCAGTGATTTTTAAAAATTCCATCAGTTACTTAGAGCCCAAATCACTATAAAATTGTAAAATAGTGATAGAGGCTATTTACAGTATCAATATATTTAGTAAACCCTTGTCTGTCAAGCCATAGGATACTGAGATGGTTGGTTTATTTGAAATATTCCCTCCTCTGGTCTTAAAGCCCATTTAAAAACAAAAGGCATTTAAAGCTCAGCTTAGTCCGCAGTAGTCAGTACGGCTTTTGCTGCTCAAAGAATTGACTATTTTCATTATATACCATATACATATAAAAATATATTTGCTAGAGATATGCCAAGTTTCTGATGAAACTTTTTCCTGTTTTTTTGTTTTTTGTTTTAACAAAAGCTATAAGCTAGTAACTTTTATCTGGCTACTCCTTAAATATGTCTTGTAAGTTTTTAAATAGTTCTCTTCAAGAGAAACAAAATTATATATATATTTTATTTCTTCCCAGTTTGCATTAAGAACCAAATAATTAGAATAAATAATCAAAAGAGGGAAACTGTATCAGCATTCACCTTGAAACACTTTCTTTCCCCTCCACTTACTTAGTGTAACTGCTGCTTTCAACCCTAACTGCCCTGGCAAAGAAGTCCTACAGTTCTTAACCTAACCAACCACAGAATTGAAGTCCTTACCGAACTCCTATTTCCCTTCTGTGATTCCAGTGGGGTTACAGAAATTTACCTGTTTCTGCCAATATGTACTGTAGCTCCTGTGCGTGTGTGTGTGTGTGTGTGTGTGTCCATGTTGATGAGGGCAGGGATTTAGAAGCGTATATAGTGCTATGCTTCTCAGGGTGAGGCATGTCGTGGGTTTAGGGAGCCTCTCCCTCTGTCCTGGCAGAGGGGCCCAGTTCCATGCAGGGTGGGAGATGAGTGGGAGCCCTCAGTGTCCCCCAGCGGCAGGCTGAGCCTGCTGCTGCTGCTCCTCCTCCACACGCTGGTCCACACTGGGGCGAGTGGGGCTGCGCGGCGTCCGAGATGCTGCTGCTTGAGGGGATGGCTGGTTTCTGGATGGGTCAGAGTGAGTCTCACATGGGACAGGCCGGACTCCACCAGCTAGAGAATTTTCCCGATTCTCATTGGTCTCCTGGAAGGAAAAAAGAAAAGATGTTCTGTAGTCGGAGCTAACAAAGAAATCCAACACTTTTTATAGGCTTTCAAGTAAGATACAGGAAACATGGGGAGATCATCCAGAAGTAACTTCAGGGAACAAGTAATAGAGGAATAAAGATAGTAGGTCTTACCTTTCATCTCTTTTCCTATGTGCAACTGCCAAAGCCGCATGAAAAACATAAACACTATAAGCAGACGTATCTTGTGAATAAAGGAACATCACTACCAAAATGCCTGTTACTACTAGGAAAACAATTCACATCAACAAATGTTTACTGAGCCTCCACCACTGTGGTAAGTCACTGAGGAAGCAGCATAGAGTTTAACTCTGGTCATTTGCTGAGACTGCAGAATTCAAGAGCTAGAGGCACTTGTCTGACAAAAAGTAAGTAAGGCTTCTCAGTCTCAGAAACAAGGCCAGGAAAGAATGTCCTGAAATTAAGAGTCCTGATGTATATTTGGGGATTTAAAGAACACACTAAAAGTCAAACAACACAGAACATCCATGTAAAAAAAGAGAATGGCAACCACCACTTAGGTCATCAACTGTAAGAAACTGAGTGTACACATAACCCAGCACATCACCCACAACATGTCTGTAAAATGCCACGTTGCCACATTCCGTGATACATTCTGATTTATACAAATCAGGAAATGTTTTTCTAAAAACACATTTTCTGGGCGCCTGGGTGGCTCAGTTGGTTAGGTGTCCAACTCCTGATTTTGACTCAGGTCATGATCTCACAGTTCCTGAGATTGAGCCCCACATTGGGCTCTGCACCGCAGTGCAGAGCCTGCTGGTGATTGTCTCCCTCTGTGACCCTCAACTGTGCATGTGTGTGCTCTCTCTCAAGATAAAGAAAAAAACAAACCAAATGGATTTTTCCCTGAATTAGTATATCATGTAAGATAGCTAAGCACCAAAGTTTTATTTCTGTGATTGACTGATTCTAAAATGTAAAGAAATCTTAATATAACGACTTCTTATTCATAAGAATAAGCAATACCAGCCACTTTTTATTAATCCTAACATGCCAGAAAAATGTAATGATATGTAAGCCTAATGGGCTTCTTTAAAACAAGGCTGAGTACCCAAAGTAATGGAAACACTGCTATTAAAGCAGAATATCTCATCCTTTCTCCTGCTTCACATCCTTTATATGCTCCTCCCACCCCGATACTCTACAGTTTGACTGGGCAGGGGATTCATGTGAGTTTATCATCTTTTTTTAAAAATTTTTTAATGTTTTACTTATTTCTGAGAGAGAGACACACACAGAGAGAGAGAGAGGCAGTGTGAGCAGGGGAGGGTCAGAGAGAGAGGGAGACACACAATCTGAAACAGGCTCCAGGCTCTGAGCTGGCTGTTAGCACAGAGCCTGATGCGGGGCTCGAACCCACGAACCATGAGATCATGACCTGAGCCGAAGTCAGACACTTAATGGACTGAACCACCCAGGTGCCCCAATCATCTTGATAAATGAAAAGGATCATGCATACACCAGGATGCATTATGGTTATGACTGAAGAAACAGATTTAGTTTAAATTACAGAAATATTACATGTTAGTTTACAAAGTCATGATAAATTTAACTAAGGTAGTTCAAACTTTTCTAACAAGGAAATTATCCAAATTACTCTTTATTTTTGTCTGTCTTAGGTGTCCTCTGAAGCTACTCTAATATATAGAGCTGACATGACTCAACAAGTAAAAGGACATGATTAAACACAAGGAAGTAGATTCATTACTTTAGCCAAACTATTCATAAAAGTCACACTTAATCGTTTCCAAAAGCAGGAAATAGCTTCAGTTACAATTACCCACACTGTTTTATCAACATGATTTAACTTTACTTAGGCGAGACCACACCTCTAGGGATAAAAAAAAAAATACTTTTTTTCACTTGAGGCCATCAGCGAAACAACACTTCCACTAAGTTGAATATCTCATTACGTTCATACAGAATTCATTAATTCATCAGATTACTTATTGAAGTCCTATTATATATAATGTCCCCAGTAGAATTTTAGAATTACAGAAATTAATAGGTAACCGTCTCCAATGGCAAGAACCATTTATGCTCACTAGAACTGGTACCTGTCAACACTGAAACTTTAAAGATATACACAATAGGGGCGCCTGGGTGGCTTAGTCGGTTGAGCGTCCGACTTTCGCTTAGGTCATGATCTCGCGGTTCGTGGGTTCGAGCCCCGCATCGGGCTCTGTGCTGACTGCCAGCTCAGAGCCTGGAGCCTGTTTCAGATTCTGTGTCTCCCTCTCTCTCTGACCCTCCCCTGCTCATGCTGTCTCTCTCTCTCTCTCCTAGAAATAAATAAAACATTTAAAAAAAAAAAAAAAGTTTAAAGATATACACAATATCTTGGATGTATTTTCTTTCTTTCAAGAAATGTCTTCTCTGTGAAGCCTTCCTGTGCTCCATAAGGCCAACATTTTCCCTCTGCAGAACCTTGTATACACCTCTATAATGCACTTGTCACAGAATACTGAAATTATTTGTCTGCATGTCTTATTTTGCCCACTAGACCTTCCATAAATCTTGGTGAGTGAATTAACACAACTGAGCCCACTTAAGGTAGGGACTTTACCTGCAGAGGCTGTATCTCAGGAGCACGGTTGTCTCTTGTTAGCTGCATCATCTCTTTAATTTGGTAGAGTGCGTAGACAAAGGTCACCCAGGGGGAGGAGCTGACCCCCCAGGCTGGCTTGTTCACATCCTCCTGTTCTTCCTGGTGCTTGGTTTTCTTGGGCGGAAGCCTGGGCTCAATGCGTGGCATGACGTCTTCAGTCTGTTGCTGGACCAAGTCAATGGTTGCTATGGGAACAGGGCTAGAAGGAACAGGAATCCTTTCTGCCAACATTGTCTTGTCTGGAGAGAAAATCATGTTTACATCATTTTTCAGAGTTTTCTACATATTTAAACAAGCATGATAAATTAAAGAAGACAATCCCATGAGCCCATTCTAGTGCACTTGGCAACATTAATAAATCGCTGGATATCAGTGGCCTCTTGGTGCAGGTACTGAGAAACAGATGGGATGTTTATCTTCCAGGATCTCTTTATAGGGATTAACAGACATTAACTTATATTTATTTATGAAATGTATTTTTCATTAAACTTTGATATAACTTAATCTGTAGGCATGGGTTATAATGAATGTGGCCTCAGGCCCACTTACAGGACTGAGTTTTTAAAGATAAGCATCAAAACAGGAAATCCCAGTGATAGCTGTTTCTTTTGGCCTTTTACTGAAGGCACAGACCAACACTGTAATCCATTTAGGATCATGATAAAAAAAAAAAAGTGAGAAAGATAAGTATTGGTCTTCTTTTCTGTATAACTTGTTAGCATTAAAATCTGCCTTGGGATTTTCTGTAATAAGCTAGCTTTTCCCTTTACAGAAGCACTTTAGGTATTTGATGAAACAAATGTTCCTTAAAGGACAGGATAAAGAAGATGAGCCTTGTTCTGGGACCCATGAGTTAAGAATATTTCTATTTTACTGGTTGGCTTTCTTCATTAAAAAAAAAATTGATTCAACTTGTACATTATGTTTTGATATAACTTCCTTTGTATATAACAATTTTAATGAAGGCTATACCTGGTTAAGGAAAAGCTTCAAATTTAGGTTTTAAGACACTTTTTTAAGACATTTTTTTCAATTGAGGTAGAGGCATAGTAATTAATACCACTCCCTATCCCTAGTAGTAAAATTACTACACAGCTTTATATGTAATTGATTTAAATCTGAAATCCATTTAGAATACCAGAGAAATTTAAAACCAGTACTTCCTATACTACTTTGTACTATAAAACAAAACAAAACCCAGAAAACCCCAAGCTACTTAAAATGGCCAGTATTCTTTTCATCACAGGAGGGAGCTTCTCTCTA
This sequence comes from Crocuta crocuta, assembly GCF_008692635.1. Classification (NCBI taxonomy): domain Eukaryota; kingdom Metazoa; phylum Chordata; class Mammalia; order Carnivora; family Hyaenidae; genus Crocuta; species Crocuta crocuta. Next base: position 3,481,338 of record NW_027532605.1, read on the forward strand.
GCAACGGCACACATCAATTCATTGATACACCACTGAGAAAATCTAGCCAGGCAAGTTGGCTGTGTACTCTGTTACCACCTCTGGGTTTCTCCATGGCTTCAACCTTTAGAACCATTCAGAAAGAATGGACAGGTTTACCTTCTTCCTCACTGGGCACTGCCAGCCACTGGATCAGGGCAAAAAGCAGAAGGATCACCAGGCAGGCCATGCCGATTCCTCGAAAGGTTGCAGCAGCCCCTGTGAAAACAGACCACTGCATAGAGTAATTCCAGCAAATGCAGAGAGCCCTCATTCACAACTGTCAATGTGCTGAAGTTCAGGGCAAAGGCAAGGGAGCTTGGGACAAACCAGAGAATGATGAATAGCCAGTGACTTCACAGGCCCAGTAGGTGCCAGGAGACCCAGATGCTGATATTGCATTGGTCATTCATCAATCTTTAAAACTATATTTATAAAGGATTATCGCTGAGTGCCTCTTACCATAAAACTCAGCGGTGCTCTCTTCTTTGTAAGACCATTTACCTAACTATTAAACAGCCTCATTAATCTGTAGCTGGGACAGCAGAGCTCAAGTAGTGCTGTAAGTTCAGATACCCTGGGCCCACCTTCCTCAGAGGAGTGCTCAGTCCAGATCCCTTGAGCAGGGTAATCTTATCTCCACCCAACCCCTTGTGTTTCCAATATGGGAAATCCGACAGGGCAGGCTGTGTTATCAAGAGATGTAGTGATATTGTACCAAAGCTGCAGATAGCTAGATTTTTCTGAAATAACAATGATGAATTTTCTTTCTTCTAGCATTATTATCAGCAGGTTTAAGGTACTTTGCTTCAATCCAAAAGCACATGCTCTCATTCATTTGTTTGGCTCCTTTGAGGTATCTGTGTAACATCTTATTAGGCTGTTTGTCACAGACGTTTGCACAGTTACAGGCTGGCTCTAGTCATCTTACTTAAGCACTCAGCTTTACAATTATGACTATCATGAAAGTGAGAAAGATAACTGAATACTGGAGTTTAACTTCTGACAATCTTCAGTAATAATTTAAGTATTTGCTGAGGTGTTGCCAAAAAGTCTGAAGTTTTCAACAAAGAAGGAAAGGAAAAGGAGAAAGCCATTCTTACCGAAATAATTGACTAATACGCCTCCAATCATGGCACCACAGCCTCTCCCCAAACCTAGGTGAAGGCCCTGCAGGATGCCCTGAGCAGAGGTCCTCAGCTCGGGGGGAACCGCTGCACTGAGATAAGAAATGCATGCTGCCCAGATGGCTGCATGTGTCACTCCTGGAGAGGAAGAAGAGTGGGATTGTCTGATCAGCATTGCCTACGTTACTCTTTTTCAGAGAGTGGATTATTTAATTACACACACACACACACACACACACACACACACACACACACACCCCAACCTACCTACCTACTAAAGACCTACATTTGATTTATGGTAAAACATACGTAACATAAAGTTTACCATCTGAACCATTTTTAAATGCATAGGTCAGCAGCACTAAAGTACATTCAAAGTGGTACGCAGCCATCCCTCTCCAGACTTTATCACCACAAACTGAAGCTCTGCACCTGCTGAACAATAACAGCCTCTAGGCCTTGGAGACCACTATTCTACTTTCTCTGAATCTGACTACTCTGGGTTCCGCATAGAAGTGGATTCGTTTATCAGTGGAATCACTATTTGTTCTTTTGTGTCTGGCTTACCACTTAGCATAATGTCTTCAGAGTCCATCCATGTTTGTAGCAGGTGTCAGAATTCCCCTCCTTTTTAATATTCCATTGCAAGCAGATAACACATTTTGTGTATTTATTCATCTGTTGATGGACATTTCAGTTGTTTCCACCTTTTGGCTACTGTGAATATAGCTGCCATGTTTATGGGTGTTCAAGTATCTGTTTGAGTTTCTGCTGTCAGGCCTTTGGTGTGTTATATGTAGAAGTGGAATCACTGAGTCATATGGTAATAATATGTTCAACACTTTGAGGAACTGCCTGTTTTCCACAGTAGCTGTACTGTTTTATATTCCCGTCAGAAATGCACAAGAGTTAGTTCCAATTTCTCCTGATTCTCAACAGCACTTGTTATTTACCGTGTTTTTTTTTTTTTTAAATAATATAATAGCATTCCTAACGGGTATGAAGTAGTATCTCATTGTGGTTTTGATTTGCATTCCCTACTGGCTAGTGATGTTGAGCATTTTTTTCTGTGTTTATTCGAGTCCTTTGCCCATTTTTAAATAACTTTTAAATATATATATATATTTATTTATTTATTTATTTGAGAGTGAGCATGAAGGGGGAGGGGCAGAAAGCAAGGGAAAATTAGAAGCTGGCTCTGCACTGATAGCGCAGAGCTTGATATGGGCTGGAACTCACAACCATGAGATCATGACCTAAGCCAAAACCAAGAGTTGGACGCTTAACTGACTGAACCACCCAGGCCCCCCACGTTTTTTTAAAAATGTTTGTTTATTTATTTACTTATGACAGAGAGAGAGAGAGCAAGTAGGGGAGGGGCAGAGAGAAAGGAAAACAAAGAATCCTAAGCAGGCTCCGCTCTGTCAGTACAGAGTCAGACATAGGGCTTAAACTCAGGAACCATGAGATCATGACATGAGCTGAAATCAAGAACTGGATACTTAACCAACCGAGCCACCCAGGCACCGCAGCCCTTTTTTAAATTGTGTTGTTTGGGGGGGGGNTTTTTTTTTTTTAAATAATATAATAGCATTCCTAACGGGTATGAAGTAGTATCTCATTGTGGTTTTGATTTGCATTCCCTACTGGCTAGTGATGTTGAGCATTTTTTTCTGTGTTTATTCGAGTCCTTTGCCCATTTTTAAATAACTTTTAAATATATTTATTTATTTATTTATTTATTTGAGAGTGAGCATGAAGGGGGAGGGGCAGAAAGCAAGGGAAAATTAGAAGCTGGCTCTGCACTGATAGCGCAGAGCTTGATATGGGCTGGAACTCACAACCATGAGATCATGACCTAAGCCAAAACCAAGAGTTGGACGCTTAACTGACTGAACCACCCAGGCCCCCCACGTTTTTTTANTTTCTACCTAAAATTTATTTCCATTATGATTAGCACCATGATTAACATTCTTAGAGATACAGTTTTTTTTACATACCTGAGATTATTTATTTGGCTATAGTTCTATAAATAAGGCTAATGCTTCAAAGGATATAACAAATTTTATGCCTTTTAATAATATATAGTTCCAATTGGTTTTCCAGAAGACCATTTACAATGCCTCAATACCAGTTTCATTATATTTTCACCATATGTTGGAGGGAGGAAAGGATAAAGATAACAGGTTAAAAAATAATTTGGGTCATTATTTTAAATGTACAGCAACTGTGCATTGTATGAATTTAAATCTTTATTAGAATACTGCTTTAAATGTAATAAAAAGATAAATAATAAATACATAGATGTAATAAAAAGATACTTTCACAACAAGTTTTACTGAGAAGAGGTTAAGAAATCATCAGATTCTGCATAGATTAAGTCTTGAGCTTGCTCCCTGACAAATAATCTTTGTTGGAGATACTGTCATCAGAAACTCATTACTTAGGTTTTGAAAAATTAAACTAAAAGATTAATAGTCACTTAAGATTTAATCTGACATTGGTTTGCTTCTGACCAAAATGGAATAATGGACTGGATCTGCCCTCCTGAAACAACTAAAAATTGGGACACAATATATGAAACAATAGTTCCCAAGACATTGGATATCAGCAGTAAGGACAGTGAGCTCTGATTGATGGGAAACAAATGACGAGCCCCAGCTTACTGCCTGGCTAGAGTTTAAAAGCTTCAAGGCAGAGGTGCCTGGGTGGCTCAGTTGGTGAAGCATCGGGCTTTTGGTTTTGGCTCAGGTCATGATCTCATGGACATCAGTTTGAGCCCTGCACTGGGCATGGAGTCTGCTTGGGATTCATTCTCTCTCTCTCTCTTCCCCTCCTCACTCCCCATATTCCCCCCAGCCCTGTTCCCTACCCCCACCTTCCCTGCCCCCCATCACCAAATAAATAAACTTAAAAAAAAAAAAAATAGCTGCAAGGCATAGAGGGAGAGCCACTGAGTCAAGGAGATGAAGCTGACAGTCTGGAGAGACCAAGGCAGTCAGAGTTTAGGGCAGAGTACCAGAGAGGAGAGAGCTTTACAGAAACAACAGGGATCGGCATGTGGTTCCCCTCAAAGTATTCAGCAAAAGCAGGAGTACAAACTATCCACAGCCAGGGAAAGAGCCATCCAAAAGCACTGCAGAAAACTGTACTCAGAACCCATACAGGACCAGGAATAGTACCTATTTCCACCAAGTGGCGAAGTTCATGATTGGGAGAGTATTCAAAAGGGTCTTCTATTAGGATTATGAAAGAATTAGAATTAGTCTCAACACTGCTCTGGTCCCACCTAAGTAATCTTCAGTAGCAAAGCCTAAAAGGATCATATTATTTCCATTAATTTACCTGTGTCCCAGAACAAAGCTTAAGAATATTTATAAGAAATACAAAAATATATAGCACCCAAAAAAGTAAAATTTGCAATGTCTAGCATATAATTAAATTACCAGGGATGACCTCAACTGAAGTGGATTCCATTATTCAATAATGTAATAAACCCTATTTTTACTGGATATGTTAGATTATATGCCCTATAGTTAACTGAAACAGTAAAAATAATTTTATGAGGTTTAATATGTTTCAGTAATCATTTCAACTAGGTTATTTTTTAACTAGAAAAATGGATTAGATGACTAGAAATAGTATGCATACTTAATTTTCACAGAAGTCAAGTAAAATACTTGCTTAGTACCTTAGATAATGGCAGTTTTCTCAGAACTGAATAATTCCTAGATAATCTTAATTATAAGTGTTGACACAGTACACAATAGAAATCTTTTTAAATAGTTCCCTTTATATTATTAAAGATCTTGCTAACTCCATTTCTTTTCAGATACACATGCTTTTCTTCATTATCAACACTAAGGAAAAAACTCATATATTCCAAGAAATAAAATGAATGTGTTAAAAAAAAAAAAAGTGCTTTTAATGTTTATTTTTTGAGAGAGAGAGCATGCGAGCAGGGAGGGGCAGAGAGTGAGGGAGACAGAGAATCCCAAACAGACTCCTTGTTGCTGGGACAAAGCCTGACATGGGCTCAAACTCATGAACCACAAGATTATGACCTGAACTGAAACCAGGAGTTGGACACTTAACCAACTGAGCCTCCCAGGCGCCCCCGGATATATTCAAAATTAATCAGATTCAATGGTAAAAGCCAACATAGATGTGGAAATCATTTCTTAAAAATGACTCATCAAGGATCTGAAACCACATCAAATAACTATAAATTAACTTTAATAGTGAAGCCAAATGTATTGTTATGTCTGTGTCTGAGCAATCAACTGCAGGATTTACAAGTAGACAAAGATGGGCCTATGACCAGAACAGTAGCAACTATATTTTTGTTGTAATTCTAGATCAACTATAAGTCTAGCAGTAAATAGGGTTTCTTTCTTTTTCTTCAAAATTCTAAGTGTTCTAAAGCATCAGTCTTCTAAGATAATTAAAGCATCTTCCAGCAGGATGAGTTAAGTCAGGATTATTAAAGGCTCTAAACTGTTAGAATTTTGGGGGTGGTATTAAGTGGCAGCTGTAAAAGATTCTCTACAGTCAGATTTCTAGGGTTTCTTTAGTGCTTTTGGGGACAGATAATTGGGAACTACATTCCTTAAAGCAACTCAGGATATTAACTGAAGGAAAATATAGTAAAGCATACAGTAAAAAATTTTTCTTTGGCACCAGATGTAAACAATGAAAGCCATTCTGCCTGTATGCTCCAACATTTCCCAGGGCAGATAAAAATTGGTTTCTATGAGATACCTTATTTCAAAATATCATGTAAATAGAAGAATCCATACCACTTCCTAGAAAAGAAATTACCAAAACTAAAAAATCCACAAGAAGGGACTGGGTTGGTAATATCACCTTTGTATTTAAAGACAACTGTGGAGTTGTGGTTCTTATTCTTAAATATGCCAAGTTCTAGTAATCATATTAATTATATGAAACCCTTGACAGTGTTTTTACTACAGTTGTATTCTGGTCCTCTTAATTTTAAAACAAAACTCTAATCTAGAAACCTAAAAACCTGACATTTTTCATATTTGTAAGACAAAATCCTGAGGTGCCTGGGTGGCTCAGTTGGTTAAGCACCCGACCTTGGCTCAGGTCATGATTTCAAAGTTTATGGGTTCAAGCCCCATGTCCGGTTCTGTGCTGACAGCTCAGAGCCTGAAGCCTGCTTCGGATTCTGTGTCTCTGTCTCTCTCTATCCCTCTCCTGCTCATACTTCATTTCTCTCTGTCTCAAAAATAAAAACATTAAAAAAAATTTTTTTTTAAAAAAGGCAAAATCCTAACAATTGTGTTCCTTGAAACAACTTTCTTAAAAGATTTAGGAGGTAAAAGATAGAAGCCAAGAAAATGCTTCCATCCACTTTACCTTTTATTAGAGAACCATGAAAAAAGTAGTAGATGATTATTCTCTATATGATGAAGTAAATAAATTTATTCAGTGACATGGGTAAAAGTGTTTTCACACTAGAGCTTTTACAAAGTGTTAAACCTTTTAGTATGAGATAACTAGGTTGGCAGATTAGTCTAAGAATAAAAAGACGTTACCCCCAACTGGTAATAGTAAGAAAGGTAGTTGAAGTGACTCTCCTTCCAACTGACTCTCCTTCCTTGGCTACTTGTCAGAAAACTACTGATATTTGTGAATGGCAATTCAAACACCAACTCTCCTAAGAGGTGCTTAATACGTATGTTTGAGTGGCAATTCAACACTATATATTAACTGGCAATGAATGATTCTCAAAGAACACTCAAGTCACAGAAACTTAGCTTCTCAGTCAATTCCTTACCTTTACTAGGGTCCCTCAGGATTACTTACAATGCCTAACAGAAACACAGACATAACTTCACAGGGCCTACACCCAAGACCTTAGCTGCCTGGGAATACGCTACATTTGAATAACCAAGAACCATTAGAAATAATTATGACTCACTTTTTTTTCATTAAGGATATTATTATAGTAGTCTACCAGGAATTGTGATTTTTTCTTTTTAAGTTTATTTATTTTGAGAGAGAGAGAAAGAGTGAGCATGCGGGCAGAGAGAGAGAATCCCAAGTAGGCTCTGCACCATCAGCACAGACCCTAGTGCGGGGCTCAAACCTACAAACCATGAGATCATGACCTGAGCCAAAATCAAGGGACAGAATACCCAACTGACTTGAGCCACCCAGGTGCCCCTGTGCTATGTGTTTTATATAGATTGTTTCATTTATTCCTCCCAGTAATAAGCATTATTTTTATTCTTCCTTTTCCAAAAAAGGAAAGTAGGCACAGAGAGATTAAAGTGCCTTGTCCAAAGTCACATAGACGATAGGGTGGTAGAATAGGATTTGAACCCAAGGTATAGAAGTATAGTGCTTAAGTACTATACTATACACCCTCATAACAACTACTGTATTACATAACCATCTACTTTGAGAAGTTTTTTGGTAATATCAAACATGCCCCCCAAAATCTAATTTTTAAAAAATGTATATTCTTAGCAGCTACATCCCGTCCTTTTCTAAAGAGCTCATATCATTCATATTATCAAGTTTTTTTATGTCTCAAATAAGTCTCTACCTTATAATATTCAACATTGGTATCTAATCCTGTAACATGAATTTCAAGATTGTTCTATCTTGTCCCAGAAAAATGTTCTACTGCAATAAATATGTAGGTATGAGCAAGAAAAAAAATCCTTTCTTCCCCAGTAGACAGCTGCTCTTTGTAAAATGCTGCCTGGCTTTTACAAAGCCATCATAATGGCTGGGAGGGGTGAGAATTGACAAAGTAGTGGAGAACTGGGATTTTTTATTTTGTTTTTCTTGCTCTGCCACTGACTTACGCTCACTAAACAAAACGTAAGTATCCCCATAGCACTGACACACTGAATCACTGAATCACTTGGGACAAATCCTTTCCATTGATGCACCAAAGCATATATTTCGGTTACTTCGGGGTACTTCTCAAATGCTGGGATATGTTATTTAAAAAAAAAAAAAGAAAAAAAAGCTTCTGAAAGATCAGTCTAGTGAGACTGATCTTTCTAAAAACAACAACAACAACAAAACAAAAAAACAAAACACAAAATTTCCACTGAGCTGGCAATAAAAGGAATCTGTACTGGTTAAGGTAATGATAGCTGTTGTACTGAATAAACCTTGGAATCATAGTGGTTTCATACATTAGCGGTTTTATTTTCCTGCTCATATAAAGCCCTATGGGCATGAGTCAGAAAGAGTAACAGCCGTGCTCCATGTAGTTCAGGGATGCAGGCTGCAGAGCCTCAGCTGTCTTCAACACTTGGTCACCTGGGTACCTATGTCCAGCTGGCAGAGTAGTGAGGGCAGGAGGGCACATGGAAAATTTTATGGTCTGGGTTTAGAAGTTGAAACACATCATTTCTGCTCACAGCCACTGAACAGAAATAGCCAAATGGTCATACCTAACTGCAAGGGAGACTGGGAAATAAGAGTCCGACGTGTCCAAAGAGAAAAGGATACATCAGGTGGAAAGCAAGCCCAGTGTCTCTGTCAAAGTAAGGGCCACCAACAGCAATGAACCTTTTAAAAAGAGCACAGAACCCTACAGAGAGCAGTGGACTTAGCAGCAGCTGCATGAACCGTCTGTGTGTAGCATGAAAGACACTTTATATAAGACATACAACAATATTGTTAAAGATCAGTGCTCCCATATCCACCAATGTATAGCACTGCAAGAATCACCTTCATACATTCATTCAGCAGCACTTACTGAGCATCCAGAGTATGTACCGGAACCCCTGCTCTGCTTTGAGAATATGATAATGTACAAAACACATCTTTAACCACCATGGAGTTTATAGTCTAGTGGATGAAAAGGGCCAGGATTCATCTGGAAGAGACACTGAGTTCCTTGAGGAGAATACACTTATCCAGCACCTGCACAGGGGTTGACATACAATGGCAGCTGAGCAAAAGAATGCTAAAATGAAATTAAGTAGGCAGTAAACTGCATGTTGTGGTATAAGGAAAAAAGCATTTGGAGACAAAAGGGGCCCTGGGTAAGGTTGGAGAAAGATTCCAACTCCCACGTAGGAGTTAAAATGAACAGAGGAAGGATGCCTGGGTGGCTCAGTTGGTTGAGTGTCCAACTTTGGGTAAGGTCATGATTTCACAGTTTGTGAGTTCAAGCCCCACATCGGGCTTTCTGCTGTCATTGCAGAGCCCACTTTGGTTCCTCTGTCTCCCTCTCTCTCTCTCTGCCCCTCCCATGCACATGTGTCCTCTCTCTCTCAAAAATAAATAAACATTTTTAAAAATTATTTAAACAGATGAACTGATGAAATAAAGCTTCTGTAAGTTTCTATAAGCTTCACTTTACAAGCTAAAAAAAAAAAAGACATGTGAGTTATTTTTTTAAGGGGTCTATAACTGACATAAGAATGTTTTACGGCCCTTGTGAATTTTATATGATGGCACCATTGCCTCAGTATACCTTTAAAGAGGTTTTAGGAGGTTACCACCAAAACTGTGTTTAATGTCAAAACTTGCCAACCAGTTTATGCTACATTCTCAGTAATTCCCCATATCAAGCCACCCATGAGAATTGCTGTTATATCAAAGACAGTAAAAATTTCACTTCCCAAAGATATCTTTAAGAGCAGTGTGCACTGACTAATCATTTGTGGCCAGGCTTTAATGCATAACTGCAATTTAACCTCTTAGAGGAGAATCTTCTAAATTATATTTCCTTTGGTCCTGATTTTTATTTATTTATAATTTTTCATTTTAGTTTTGTTATATAATCTAACATTTATTGAAGGTAACTATGTGCTATGTAACATGCTAAATACTTTGCATGCATGCTTGCATGCATTAGTTTACTTAATACTCATTTCAGTCTGTTCCATACAGCACAAGAGTCTAAGGCTAAGAGAGATTAAGCATCTTGCCCAAAAACACATAGTTTATAGGTGGAGAGCTAGAATACAAGACAGTCTAATTCAAGCCTAAGCACTTTACAGTTTCTAGATTATTGCATTTTATTAAGTTGTCTTAAATAATTTATAGAATGAGATGGGAACATAAGCAAATGATTAAAAACATACTGATGTTTTTACAGATGTGCAGTGGAGACAGGCTGGTCTCTATTGGTCTAGGAAAAAAGTTATCATATTGAAGTTTCAGCTTTTAAGTTTAGTTTTCACATTTTCTTTACATATTTATAAATTTTTGAGATAGAACTTCCTGTATTATTCAAGAACTTTAAAAATTAGAAAATACAATTACTGTATACTTTGCAAGAGCTTATAATATCAAACAATAAGTATTTATAGTGTATCTTCCTATGTGCATGTTTCTTTGGAGAATTCAAAAAGTATCAGCATGGTCTTTGAATTTAAGATGTAAACAATATATCTGAACAAGAATTTAAAACACTATTTATAAGACTACTAGCTGGACTTAAGAAAAGCATAGAAGACACCAGAGAAACCCTTGCTGCAGAGATCAAAGACCTAAAAACTAGTCAAGATGAATTTAAAAAATGTTATAGCTAAGATTAAAATAAACTAGATATACAGTGACAGCAAGGACTGAAGAAGCAGAGAAGAGAACAGGTGACATAGAAGATAAAACTATGGAAAATAATGAAACTGAAGAAAAGAGGGAAAGGAAATTACTAGATCACGAGGGGGAGAATGAAAGAACTAAGTGATTCCATGAAATGAAGCAATATCTGTATCACAGGTGTCCCAGAAGCAGAAGAGCAAGAAAAAAGGCCAGAAGGTTTATTTGAACATAGCTGAGAACTTCCCTAACCAAGCATCCAAGTCCAAGAGGCACAAAGAACTCCCTTCAAAATCAACAAAAACATGTCAACACCATGACATATCATAGTGAAACTGGCAAAATACAAAGATAAAGAGAGAATTCTGAAAGCAGCCAGGACAAAAGGTCCTTAACCTGCAAGTAGACACGTAAGGTTAGTAGCAGATCTGTCCACTGAAACTTGGCAGGCCAGAAGGGAGTGGCAGGAGATATTCAATGTGCTGAACAGGAAAACTATGTGGCTGAGAATCGTTTATCCAGCAAAGCTGTCATTCAAAATAGAAGAAGAGATAAAGACTTTCCCAGACAAACAAAACCTAAAGTAGTTTGTAACCACTAAACCAGCCCTGCAAGAAATTCTAAGGGGGACTCTCTGAGTGGAAACCAGCAAAGACTACAAAGGACCAGAAAACATCACCAGCAACATGAAATCTACAGATAGCATAATGATACTAAATTCATCTTTCAATAATCATTATGAATGTAAATGGACTAAATGCCCCAGTTAAAAGACACAGGGTATCAGAAGGGATAATAAAAAACAAGATTCATCTATATGCTGCCTAAAAGAGACTCATTTTAGTCCTGAGGACACCTGCAAATTGAAAGTGAACAATGGAGAACCACCTATCACGCTAATGGACGTCAAAAGAAAGCCAGAGTAGCCATGCTTATATAAGACAAACTGGTTTTTAAAACAAAGACAGTACCAAGATATTAAGAAGGGCATGAAGTCATAATTAAGCGGTCTACCCAGCTAGAAGATCTAACAATTGTAAATATTCATGACCCCAACTTGAAGCATCCAAATATATGTCAATTAACCACAAACATAAACTCATTGATAGTAACATTATTGTAGGAGACTTTTAATATTCCACTTACAGCAACAGACAGATTCATCTAAGTAGAAAATCAACAAGGAAACAACAGCTCTCCATGACATACTGGACCAGATGGACTTAGCAGATATATTCAGAACATTTCATCCTAAAGCAGCAGAATACACATTATTCTTGACTGCACAAGGAACAGTCTCCAGAATAGATCATATATTGGGTTACAAATCAGCCCTCAACAGATACAAAAAGATAGAGATCATACCATGCATATTTTCATATCATAATGCTATGAAATTTGAAATCAACCACAAGAAAAAATTTGAAAAGCCTCAAATACCTGGAGGTTAAAGAACATCCTACTAAAGAATGAAAGGGTTAACCAGGAAATTAAAAAAGAAATTTAAAAACACTTGGAAGCAAATGGAAATTTCAAAAACATGACAGTCCAAAGACTTTGGGGTGCAGCAAAGGCAGTCCTAAGAGGAAAGTACATTGCAATTCAGGCCTATCTCAAGAAGCAAAAAAAGTCTCAAATATACAATCTAACCTTACATCTAAAGAAGTGGAAAAGGAACAGCAAATAAAGCCCACAGCCAGCAGAAGAAGGGACATAATAAAGATTAGAGCAGAAATAAATAACAGAGAATCCAAAAAAGCAGTACAACAGATCAATGAAACTAAAAACTGTTTGTTTGAAAGAATAAACAAAATTGATAAACCCTAGCCACACTTCTCTAAAAGAAGAGAGAGAGGACTCAAATGGATAAAATCATGAAAGAAAGAAGAGAGATCACAACCAACACCACAGAAATACAAATTTTAAGAGACTACTATGAAAAACTATATGCCAACAAACTGGACAACCTGGAAGGACAAATCCTAGATACTAACACACTACCAAAACTCCAAACAGGAAGAAATAGAAAATGTGAACAGGCCCATAACCAGCGAAGAAATTAAATTAGTTATCAAAAATCTCCCAACAAATAAGAGTCCTAGGCCAGATGGCTTCGCAGGGTAATTCAACCAGACTTTTTTTTCTTTTCTAAAGTTCATTTATTTTGAGAAAGAGAGAGGGAAAGAGCCAGCAGGGGAGGGCCAGAGAGAGAAGGGGATAGAGGATCCCAAACAGGTTCTGTGCTGACAGCAGAGAGCCTGATGTGGGGTTTGAGCTCACAATGAGATCATGACTTGAGCCAAAGTTGGACACTCAGCCAACTGAGCCACCCAGGCACTCCTCTAACCAGACACTTAAAGAAGAGTTAACATGTATTCTCCTTAAACTATTCCAAAAAATAGAAATGGAAGGAAAGCTTCCAAACTCATTCTATGAAACCAGCATTACCTCGATTCCAAAACCAGACAAGGGCTCCACTAAGAAGGAGAATTACACCCAATATCCCTGATTAATCTGGATGCAAAAATTCTCAACAAGATAGCAAATGGAATTGAACAGTACATTAAAAGAATTATTCAACATGATCAAGTGGGATTTATTCCTGGGCTTTAGGACTGGTTTAATATTCACAAATTAATCAACATGATACATCACATTAATAAAAGAAAGGATAACCATATGATCCTTTCAATAGGTACAGAAAATGCATTTGACAAAATACAGCATCCATTCTTGATAAAAACTTTCAAGAGGATAGAAGGGACATACCTCAACATCATAAAAGCCATATAAGAAAGGCCCATAGCTAATATCATCCTCAACGGAGAAAACCTGAGGGCTTTCCTCCTAAGATGAGGAACATGACACAGATGTCCACTCTCACCACTGTTCAACATAGTACTGGAAGTCCTAGCCTCAACAATCAGACAACAAAAAGAAATAAAAGGCATCCAAATTGGCAAGGAAGAAGTCAAGCTTTGCAGATGACATGATCCCCTACATGGAAAACCCAAAAGACTTCACCAAAAAATGGCTGTGGACCTGATCCATGAATTCAGCAAAGCCACAGGATATAGAATCAATGTACAGAAATTTGTTGTATTTCTAAATACCAATAATGAAACAGCAGAAAGAGAAATCCAGGAGTTGATCCTATTTACAACTGCACCAAAACCCACAAGATAACTAGGAATAAACCTAACCAAAGAGACAAAAATTTGTATGCTGAAAACTACAGAAAGCTTATGAAAGAAACTGAAGAGAACACAAAGAAATGGAAAAACTCCATGCTCATAGACTGGAAGAACAAATATTGTTAAAATGTCTATAGTACCCAAAGTACCCTATACATTCAATGCAATCCCTATTAATCAAAATAGCACCAGCATTCTTCCCAGAGCTCGAACAAACAATCCTAAAATTCGTATAGAACCACAAAAGACCTCAAATACCCAAAGTATTGTTGAAAAAGAAAACCAAAGCTGGAGGCATCACAATTTCAGACTTGAAGCTGTATTACAAAGCTGTAATCATTAAGGCAGTATGGTCCTGGTATATAACAGCCTCATAGATCAATGGAATAGAACAGAGAACCCAGAAATGGACCCACAAATATATGACCAACTAATCTTCGACAAAGCAGAAAAGAGTATCCAATGGAAAAAAAGACAGTCTCTTCAGCTGGGAAAACTGGACAGCAACATGCAGAAGAATGAAACTGGATTGTTTTTTTACACCATACACAAAAACAAATTCAAAATGGATGAAAGACCTAAATGTGAGACAGGAAACTATCAAAATCCTACAGGAGAAAACAGGCAGCAACCTCTTTGACCTCAGCCACAGCAACTTCATACTTGACATGTCTCTGAAGGGAGGCAAGGGAAATAAAAGCAAAAATGAACTATTGGGACCTCAAGATAAAAAGCTTATGCACAGGGAAGGAAACAATCAACAAACCAACAAAACTAAAAGGGTGATGGGCCCTAAGGAGGGCACTTTTAGGGGTGAGCACTGGGTGTCATATGTAAGAGATGAATCACTGGGTTCTGAAGCCAAGACTACAGTGTATGTTAACTAACTTGAATTTAAATTTTAAAAAAGAGTTAAAACTAAATCATGAAGTTAAACTAGTATTTGTAAAATAATAGGATAACAATTAAGTGCTAAACTATAATACAGCCCATAAATCTGAGAACAATTCAGAAAAAGAAGAGCCAAGTGTGGATGCAATGCCCAGAACGGGATTATTGAAGCAGAAGACATTTAAAGTGAATTTTAGGTGGACAAAATAATGCCTAGTTCAAATAAAAGGTTATATAAGAGCTTCAGTAACTAAATAAACCATGGGAGTGACAAAAAATAAAATTGTTCTATTGCAATTTATAAGACTTCTGATTTAAAAAAATTACTTCAACTGTTAACACGAGTGACTTTTATATGCCACTTTATCAACGGAAATGCTAAACCTAGAGCATTTTTCTATCCTACGTATTCATGTGGCAAGTGACTTGTTAAGCCAGACAGACAATTTCCAACATTGATGCTAACAGACTAGAGTCATGTCTAGAATTTCTACCATCAAGTAAGGACTGCACTATCGTTTCATAACGTCTCCATGATCTTCCAGAACATAAGAGGAAGGAAAACGTCGTTCTTACTTGGCTGAATCGGCACACTAAAGAAGAGGAAAGCTTCATAAATATCAGTTCAAGCCCTCCTACTGGTCACACTGAAAAAACATCTTTCATCAAAATCTTAACCCAGCTCCCACTGAAGGAGCCTCCTGAAGAGAGGGATCTAACAGGACCTCATTTGAACCTGTCAGTGCTTAAACCACTCAAGTCCTTCAAAGGACCTCTTTTGTTACAGCAGCCCTGCGCTGGTCTTACTCTCCTTGAATGCATTTTAATAGCAAGAATCATTTTGATCTCATTCATCTCAAAGTTTGTAAGGATTCATAGGAAGGAGCATAAAATTTCTGGGTTTGATTTTTATCAAAAGTAGATATGCCTGATCACAACCATTTAAATGCTTCTCGTACAAAAGTAACAGAAAATTCCTATGGTTTTTAAAAAATGAGGTCTTGAGAAATAAACTCTCCCACCACCTCCACTGTACCCAGCAATGCTTTTAGGGGCTTAGACCCACTGTCTCTTTTTAAAATAAATTGCAGGCTCCTTATGGGCAGGAAGTATGTCTTCTGCTTCTTTATATGGTGCTGCCAATGGCCTACAAAACAAATGTTTGCTGCAGATGGTAGCTGAGCTGCTAAAAGGATAAGCTTGCAAGAGAATACAAGATTATTGGCCACTAAATATAAAAAATCTTGGAAAAGAAGCATTCTCACAATTCCCATCAGTATCCAACAGTCTTACCTTGATCCCCAAATGGATACGTACAAAGCCTCCTTCATAGGAGCTTACAAAGGAGGAAGTTGGCTTCATCCCCATCTCATTTGCTAATTATTACTGACATGGCCTAAGGATATGAATGCTGAGATCATCATCTTCAAGAGTTCCAAGGAATGGAGGATAACAAGGACTCCTCCCCTGTTACATTCAGCC
The DNA here is from genome assembly GCF_008692635.1 of Crocuta crocuta. Lineage (NCBI taxonomy): Eukaryota > Metazoa > Chordata > Mammalia > Carnivora > Hyaenidae > Crocuta > Crocuta crocuta. The sequence continues at coordinate 3,497,596 of NW_027532605.1, forward strand.
CCAATGAGGGAGAGATGGGCAGTGGAAGACAAGGAATAAAGCACATCCCTTGTCTCCTCCCATTCCGTTGCCCACTAGGTGATTACTAGTTCTCATGGTGTTCTGGGAGTGAAGCATGGGATAACAGGATGAAGAGACAGACCTCACCTCTTTTTTTTTTTTTTTTTTTTTTTTTAATGAAGGCTGTTTTGTATGACACTGGTTGGGAATCAAATGGAAGTGCTGACTATTCAGGGTCAAGATCATCAATTAAGAGATGATCACAAATCCTACTTCCCAACAACCCCCACCCTGAGACTAGGTCTTTGGTAATCATCAGTAACAATTCCCATGGTCAAGGAATTAAGAAGCATCTATCATGACAGTGGGCTTGTCCTACAATTAAGTCAGTGTTTTGTCATCATTGTTTCTTGTCTTTCCTACATTCCTTAGTAGACCTGCCTTAAGCACAAAACTTTAAAGCCCTTGGACAACACCTGTAAAGGTGGAAGAATCCAGACTGGCAAAACAAACCTCTTTAGTCAGAAGTGCATTTCTGTGTGCAGGATTTATTCCACGTGGGTGATCCACTATTTTCTGTGGGGAGCACATGGGTCTAACAAAGGCAAGGGAATTTGTTTTCACTGTACAGCCAAAACACACTCAGCACTCACTTCTGCCAGGGTATGAAATGGTCTCCTCCAGTTGTAGACACAAAGAACTCTTAGAAGTGGTCACAGAGCCCTCTGTGAGGCAAGGAGACTCTAGGTATTTACAGATCTCCCTTTTTACTTGCTTCAGATCAGGAACGAGGTTTCTATGAGCACCGGGGAAAATAAAATGAACCACAGAAGTATAAACTATAGCCTGCCATGGGAAACAGAATTCCTGTTTGGAATCAAACATGGCCAACACCCTAAATCCTGGATAACCACTCTGAGGTATCCATAGTATTATGTAAATATGTCCTGGGTTGGCAGCTTGGGATGGTGATGATAAACCCATCAAGCTCTAGCCGTGGCATACACTTAATTTCCCTGTTGCCACCCTGCTTTCCACATCTTAGCTCTGGCACATGGCACTGTGGCATTTTCTCTATGCCATAGTGGATTCCTGTGCACCCTTCAAAATCTACCTCATACGTGGTTTCCTTGGAAAATCTTTCCATAAAATGTTTATCATCCCACTCCCTGCTCCTTCAAGGAGCTTCTCTGTTACCCGGAACATTTTTCTGATTCCATCTAACATGCTGTCGTAATTATATGTTTACATATCCAACTTCTAGAACAGATGGGGAGACCTTGGGGCCTTAGTTAATATATTATTTTTATTACATTTTATTACCTTTATTACATTCCCAGCATGCTGCCTGGCTCTTGTAGCTATTTAATAAACCTTTGATAAATTAACAGGAAAAAGTTTTTTGATCCATAATAGCATTTTTTCCCCTCTTAAAAAATTTCTCTGTTGTTCCTTTAACCATTTTATTAAAAAGCTTTTCTCTTTTGCTCTCCTTTCTTGAATCACTTATGTCACTTATTTAATTCAAATTAAAAGGAGAAAAAAGGTATGTATATATTGTTACAACATGCTTTATTTTCTGGGCATACCAGTTAGCTTTTTAGTATAGAGTCTGCACACTGGCATACCAATAAATAAAGAGGTTAAGTCAGGCAAGAATCCTGCCTCTTAAAATAGGACTAAAAATGGGATATCTAAGAACCATTTACATTTCCCGTGTTATTACACAATTCTTTCCTGAAGTCCATATTTAGTGCTTTATTATTCTTAGATGACACAGTGCTGAGATATGTGCTCTGCCTCAAGACTTTCAGAGGGGCACCTGTGTGGCTCAGGTAAGCATCTGACTTCGGCTCAGGTCATGATCTCATGGTCCCTGAGTTGGAGTCCCGCACTGGGCTCTTTGCTGACAGTTCAAAGCCTGGAGCCTGCTTTGGATTCTGTGTCTCCCTCTTTCTCTGGCCCCTTCCCTCCCCTCTCAAAAAAACATTTTTTTAAAAAAAAGACTCTTTCAGAGTTCTAATTATTATAAACAATAATTTATTATAAGACCAAATTTCCATTTCCTATTATAAATAAAATCCCCTTTCATCAATTATACCATTGCATCAGACCTGAGAAAAGCACCTTTAGATTATGTATATATTTTAATTTTATTATAATATGAATATAAATTATGTTTCCTTTTGATATGGATAGTTTTATTTTTCAGTGCCACAACAGGATTTGGTGCTTGCATTTTATACATTTTGTTTCATCATACAGATCATTATGAGAAGTTATGTTGATTGTGCTGTATTTGTATCCTCAGTTTTAGGGGAAATAATAGTAGCAGTCTCTAAAGCTAATGGAATTGTATATAATTGCATACTATTTAGTACAATTAATGATTTAGGAGTGTGGGCGGTCCCACAAGACCTCAACTCCAATCATCTTGTCCTGAACCTTTATGTTAATCATAATGCCAACCACCAAATGGCTCAGCCAAGCAGCTAACAAGGGTTTTCAGTGTACAGTCTAGATTATGTGAGCTAATATGGCAATGAACTTTGTATAGAAATCGAAGTTTTCATTGCTCCTAAGGCACGTGGCAAAGGCTTCCTAAATTTTTTTTTTCAAAGTTATATGCTGAAGGGAAATAGTCCAGTGAAGCAAAGAGAAGAACTCAAATCAGGATATTTGAGCAAAGATTTTAAAAGTTCATGGGAAAATAATAGCTAGACTGTAAAGCTGTAGTTGTAAATCACTAGATGGGATAAAAGTAACTGAAGAAACAAAATAATTATGACAAGCTTTTTTCAGTATGTATAATTAAACTACAAACACCAAAATACCAAAACCTTTAAAAGAGAAATCCTTTTATACTTAAAACTACTTTTGGATGCACATGCCTAACAACTGCACGGAGGAGTTTATTCCAGAGTTCCTTTTTCTCTGTTTAATCACAAGGGTGTGGGACAAATCCAGCTTTGTTTGGTTCAACAAACACAGAACACTCAGAGTAACTGAAGAACCAACTCCCCTGATGTCACCTCTTCCTTAACAACCTCTTCAAAATCCTATAAAACAGTAGGCCTGCCCTTTCTTTACAGAGCCAGATGCCACAGGCCACTAACCTTTTACATAGTCATAGCTCAGTCAGGTAGAAAAATAATTCCAATTCCAGCTGTTAACTTACCTTGAAGAACTTCCATGGGGAGAACAGTCCAGGCATTTTCCAGGTAGGAAATATAAATATAGCGAGCCGTATTGCAAGCCAGGCCAATGTACAGAACTCTAAAATAAAAAAAGAGAAGAAGTTGAGGCCCTGGGATGAGGCATAAAGCATGCAAATATTACCTACATCTTCCCCTGCCCAAACCATCCATCCTCCAGCACGGTTCAAACTTAGAAGTGGGCAAGCTAAAGGACAATTCCATTTAACAATGAACTCTTAGGAATAAGAAGACTGCTTCTAACATATCTGCCCTCAGCCTTTTCAAAAACACTTGTTAATATAAAAGCGAACATCACCCTTCCTGAAACTTAATTAGGAGCAGAGCTGATGCTTTTTTGAGATAGCCTGGGCACACTGCCATCTCTAATGACATTGCTGGCTTCCCTCCAGGTGGCTGTAGGGTAAACATGCCTGGGATTATAGCTGCTTCACTCTGATGGGAGAAGGACAGGATAAAAATGAGAACATGAATATGAACTTGGTCTCACATGCAATACCCAAGACACCAAGGAGTTTTACAAGGAGACTCCCTAAGTCATTGAAAACTATCATCCAATGATGAATAATAAACAATTTGGAAATCAAATACTTTTTCCTATCAGTTCAATTGATACATCTTCATTATTTAAAAATAAATCCATGATATCATAGGCTTAACAAACTAATAAATACATATCAACATCACTTTTTCACTCATAAATACCACCAGCAAAATTTTGAGAAAAACAAAATAAATAAAGGCCTTAAGTGGTGCATAAGCATAAGGTTACATTCTCTGTCTTTCTGAACTGGATGAGCTGGTTTGGAAGTAAATGGCGGTTGCTTCTTTGTAGAAAGCACAGACTGATGTTAGGGATTTCTCTAATTTTCTTTGAAGTTTATTTTGAGAGAGAGAGAACACAAGTAGGGGAGGGCAGAGACAGGGAGAGAGAGAGAATCCCAAGCAGACTCTGCTGTTAGCACAGAGCACCACGTGGGGCTTGAACTCACAAACCATGAGATCATGACCTGAGCTGAAATCAAGAGTTAGATGCTTAACTGACTGAGCCATCCAGGTGCCCCTACGGATTTCCTTTTCTAACTTGTTTTCCATTTTCTGTTAATTTTCTAATTTTCTAATCTTAATGCGTTTTTTTTCTTAATTCAAGTGGATGAAAACTCGAAGGTAAAAGAAATAAGCCAATATAACAGTCAGTGGTATTTTCCTAATATTGCTCAACTATATTTTTATATTAAAATCATTCCAATAAACATTGTTCTCTTTTCCCAACACTGGATCTAGGAAAGGAAATGCTTTGAGGCATCCAGCTGGCATTAACCACAAATAGGGAACAGAAGGATGGGGAGAAAGATAAAAATAGTTGAGGGGCAGGGATGGGCTAGGAAATAGATATTAAAAGGGATTTAGGAGATCTTCAGTATTGAAAAGGTCTGGGTTATCATATTCTGTGGACATTATGTTCTCTGTACTTAAATGTTTTGAGGAAAAAAGTATATGTTTCGATCCTGTTTGACAGAAATTTCCTGAACAAACTGCTATACAGATCCATCAACAAGGGTCCTTCTGCTAGGAAACAACAACAAAAAGCCCTCAGGAAATTAAAATGCAAGATACATTACACAAACATACAAGTGACACAACCTATGTCTTTTTTTAAATTTCTAATCTAACTCTGTTGTGATGACCTTGACATAGCCTAACTCAGGGGTCAGTAAGCATTTTCTGTAAAGAGCAATACAATAAATAGTTTAGGCTTTGTAGGTCTCTTGCCATTGCTCAGCCTTCCACTGCAGTGTGAAAGCAACATAGACTGTACACAAGTGAGCACGGATGGCTGTACTCCAATAAGATTTGAATTATGGACAGTGAAATTTAAATTTCATAGACAGCTGACCTCTGAACAATGCAGGCGTTAGGGTGCTGACCCCCTGTATGGTAGAAAATCCACATATAATTTTTGATTCCCCAAAAACTTAACTACTAATAGCCTACTATTGACTGGAAGCCTTACCAATAACATAGTCAATTAATATATCTTATATGTTTTATGTATTATATTCTATATTCTTAAAATAAGATAAAGGAAATGTTATTAAGAAAAACATAAAGAAAAAAAATAAAAATAAAAAAATTAAAAAAAAAAGAAAAACATAAAGAAAGAAGGACCTGTACAGTTCAAACCCATGTTGTTCAAAGGTCAACTGTAATTTTTATGCATCACAAAATATTATTCTTCTCTGACTTTTCTCAACCACTTCAAAATACAGGAACCATTTTTAGTTCTGACCCATACAGAAACAGGCAGAAAGCCAGATCTGGCCCAGGGGCTGTAGCTCGCTAAGCCCTGATCTAGCTCATTAGTTCTTGTTAACTTTGGTTATACATCAGATTTACTCAGGTAACTATTAAAAATGACAGATGTTAGGCCCATGCTAGTCTCAATAAAAATCTCTCTGGCTGGAACCCACACACTGTGCCTTAGACAGCTTCCCAGTTTATTCAGATACTAACTAAGCCAAGGTAAAGAATCACTGGTCTAGCTCATTCCACATAGCTCCCAGTAATACATCCACATAATCCCATTATAAAAAAAAAAATTGGTAATGCATCTTCCTTGTGTTCATATTGCATATCCTAAACATTCTTTTGAGACCGCCTCTGAATCACTTATCATGACAACTGTTATTCAGTGCAGACCGGAGTCCACAGGTCCTAGAAGTAACCCAGTCAATCATACCAGTTTAAGAGGTAGACTGTGCTGTGCCTTCAAACTTCCACCATGTGGAATTCAGCCACTGGAGTCTTTAACTTCTGGGACCCTTAGGTCTTATATTGCTACCAATAAGCCAAGTGGCTATGAGCTTGATATCTTTCACTTCTGTCCCACATTTCTAATTTCACAACTGATAGTCCTCAGGACCAAACAGGTGCCTTAAAGGAGAAAAATCAAAATAAGAAATATCCAGGGCCAGTTACCTCATCTCTCTGAACCTCAGTTTCTTCATATATCAAGCAGGGATAATAACATCTACTCTGCATGCTTATTGTAGTTACAGCACAGTGGATCACCCAAAATAAGCACACAATAAATTATAGCATTATTATTTTTATTAATGATTTTAAAGAAAAGCATCCAAATACCCTCTTGTTTTCTGACAGAACCTTTATTCCTGAATTCCAAAAGAGAGAGGACCGCAATCATGTTATCCTCACCAACCATTCTAGGTAGCTAGTGGCTTCAAGAAATCAGCAAGGGTAAAATTGTGAGTTGTAAGCAGAAAGGAAGACAGCATTTTGATCTATGAAAAGGGAAAGAAGTAGTTACGTATTTATTGAATAGTCACTGAAAAGTATTTCAGCAGCCTAAGAATCCCTTTAATATGTGAATGGGATATTTAAACTGACATAGCATTGGGGCACCTGGGGGGCTCTGTGGGTTGGAGCGTCCAACTTCAGCTCAAGTCATGATTTCACGGTCTGTGGGTTTGAGCCCCATGTCGGACTTTGTGCTGACAGCCTGCAGCCTGGAGCCTGTTTCAGATTCTGTGTCTCCCTCTCTTTCTGCCCCTCCCCCACTTGGCATGCTTGCTGGTGCACGCGCGCGCGCGCGCTGTCTCTCTGTCTCTCTCAAAAATAAACATTAAAAAAAAACTTAAACTGACTTTTCATTCACTGTTATGGGCTGAAACTGTGTCCCCTGGACATTCATATGTTGAAGTCCCAAGTCCTAACCCTCAGTAACATGGAGTGTGACTATATATGAAGATAGGGCCTTTAAAGAGGCAACTAAGGTAAATGATGTTGTATGGATGGGTCCTAATGCAGTATGACTGGTGTCCTGATAAGGAGAGAATAAGTCAGAGACAGGCACAGAGAGAAGGCCAGGTAAAGACAGTGGAGAGTTCCTCAGAAGAAATAAAACCTGCTGACATCTTGATCTTGGACTTTGAGCTTAGAGAGCTGTAAGGAAATAAATTTCTAGTTGTTTAAGCCATCCAGTCTGTGGTGCTTTGTTGTGGCAGCCCTAGCACATGAATTCATGCACACCTATGAAATTAAGGAATAAAAAGAAATTTAAAATGTTTTACGAGATCATCTTCTGTATGATCAAATTCTTTATACTGAATATAGAGCACACCTTCAGAGTCCTAGAATATTCCTAAGCACTATGAGGTCTGAAAGTACAGAAGAATACGGTGAAAAATGCTGCTCTGTGAGATACAGATACCTAATCAACACCTATAATGAAGAAGCTCGGAGACAACTTCATCGTTTTCCTATTTCACAACAGGAAGTCAGTAAGTATAAAATTAGGCAAGAAATAAAGGCAATTTTAGAACAGGTGGTTGGTATAAGTGAACTTCTCCATAAAGAGGAAGAACACAATTGGTAAGAAGCAAATGATTTAGCAGAAAACAACTACACCACGGAAAAGCTAAATCACTTGTCAAACACGTGACAAGCATCGCCTTGACAAAGTGCCCCCGCACCTTGATTCTGTATTTGAACAAAATATAATAGAAGAAAAAGTGTTTATGACATTCTAATTTCTTATACAACCACAATTTACAGTATTGGCAGGACAAATTGGTGGTTATTTTATAATAAAACTAGTACTTTTTGGGGCACCTGGGTGGCTCAGTCGGTTAAGCATTCAACTCGACTTCAGCTAGGATCATGATTTCACAGTTTGTGAGTTCAAGTCCCACATTGGGCTCCGTGCTAACAATGTGAAGTCTGCTTGGGATTCTCACTCTCTCTCTGTCCCTCCCATTCTCTCACTGTCTCTCAAAATAAGTAAAATAAACTTTTAAAAAATTATGAAAACAATATGATATCCTATCCACTATTCAATACTATTTCTATCTTTTGAATTTGTTATGAGATTACATGTCAGTAAACCATATAGACATACAAATAGTTAAGAAAAGCACATAAAATAATCAGCATCGCCATTATTGTATTCTTTCTGGACAAAGGAAAAGGCAGTCTCTCTAGAGACTTCAGAAAAGTGCTTATTTGCTTCAAGGACCACTTGGATCATCAGAAAATACATGTGACACAATGGGAACCTTTGAATCCAAGCTGCTGACAGAAACAAGATTCTATTAGAAAACATGTTTCTTTTCAGCCTATCTGGTACAACGCTCTGCCTAGCTTTCTGTCCTCCAGCCACACAAATGCCAAATGGACCCACTGGGCTACTGTCCCAACCCATCCCTCAATATGACCTGATGTCCTACCTTTCTTCCGATCTCACTCATTTCCTTTATAGGTGATCAAAGCAGTACCATGTGCCTCTCTTCATAACCCTTATCTAGGTTGTACCTGTGTTCCAACAACCTGGCTGTATGCTCCATGCAGGGTGAGATCAATTTCATGTAATATTGGCTGGGTTTTATCCCCAGTGCGTGGCACACAGCAGGCACTCAATAAATATTCACCAACTATAGGGAAAATATGTATACTTTAAATAGAATATCACCCAACAAATATTTATTGAACACACTGTGCTAAGTGCCAGGAATATGGTGATGAACAAGATAAGAACTATGAAATATATTATGCTTATAATTTTATGTGTGTGTATATAAGAGATGGGTATGTGAAAGAACTGATGTGTAAAAAAAAGACCTAGAACTAGGATGATTAAAAAAATGGATGTCCATATTTGGCACCATTTGTGATTGTTAATAGGCTATAGCTGGAGATAATATTAAGTCATTTATGTGAACAAGCAAGAGTTCAATGAGCAGCTGTCTGTTGTTTGCTTATTTGGGAGCCTCCTGAAGCATCATGCAGTGGATCGTCAACATATGTGCACTAGCAGATAATAGGGTTCTTGGGTACCCACAGGCCCATCTCACTAGAGGACTAAGAGTTAGCATACATGCCACAAAGCTCAAAGAGTCAGTGGCACTCTCGTACCAAACACAGCATAGCCACGGGGATCAGCCAAAGAGACACCAAGTCACTAAGCAGGCGTAGCTGGCCACTGACCCATCCTTGTGGAACAGAGCATAAGAACGTATAGGTCTAAAGAGTGGATGAAGGAAAAAGACTGTCATTTACCTATGTTTTGTGCAGCTACCAATACTTCCATTTTTTTTCTGCTAAAAACAGTGTAGTCTGAGCCTCTGTTGGTGTTAAGTCATTCTTTATTTTGCTGCCTTCAAATATTCTCTCTCACAATGATTGATAAGCTAAGAGTATAATTATGGCGGTCATCAACTGGCTCATTGTGCTGGTTCCTGGCCATATTTACTTCTCTCTATTGTTCCTTTATCTGTCTACTTTTTCTTAGGTTGTGTACATCTTAGGTAGAAAAATAAGGATGTTCAAAACAAAATAGAACCTTAATTAATGGAACCCAACTACTTGGAAGACACAATATGCTGTTTTGTTATAGTTTCCATTTGGGTAAAAGTTAGATACCAAACACACACAAACACATGCACATACCCCATATAAGTTTTTGTTTAAAAATTTTCCATGAGACAACGTGAGGTATATATAAAATACAAATTCTATCATTTCCAGATAAGAATCATTGACATTTAGTATACCAATTAACTTGAAAAAGGCCTCAAGAGTTTTAGTTGACCCTAAGCTACATTTGAGGGAGTTAAACAAGTTCATCAAAATCAGGCTGAAGGAGTATCATGACCAAACCAAAAGGAGATAATAGTCTCACTGTTCTTGACCTTGGCCAGACCACAGCAGGAAATGGGAACAATTAAAGAGATCATTGGCAAAAAAAGAAAAGAGCCAGAATAAGGAGGGGGAAGAATAGTGGGGAGTCTGGGATAAGACGCTTTGTGGAAAATCCACAAGACAACTGGAGAAGCAAAGCTGTAGGAGAGACATTCAAAGGTGTAAAGGCTTTTTCTGGTGGGGAGGGAATGGGCCATGTTACCCCTAAGTCGGACCTGTGTATAGTCAGTACAACAGAAATTGTTTTAGCTGCTAAGCAGAAACTAATACAGCATTCCCTCTTTTGAGCTGGATTTGATCCTGGACCGGCCTGGGACTTTCAGCACAGGCGTAAGAAGCCTACCCAAGAGGAGGCAGAGCTGGTAGATGAAGAAACCCAAGTTCTGACTACATCATTTGAGCTCTGGTTAAAGCTACCCCTACAGCTATCTGCTAGACTCTTCAGCTGGACAATACATTGTTTTCCTTAAGCCACTCTGAGTAAGATTTTCTGCTTCCTCAAGTGAGAGAGTCCTAAGTGACACAAGATCTTAGCTGCACTGTGACGTAGCAAGTTCCATATCACTAGAAGTGGCCAAAGGCTAAGTAACCATCTGCCGAGGATGAGGAGGACGGAAAACAAAGCTGGGCTCAAACTAGACCTATGTGATGGCATTAGTTTGCTAGCTCTACCATAACGAATACCTCAGACCAGGTGACTTAAACAGCAGAATTGATTTTCTCACAATTCTGGAGGCTAGAAATCTGAGATCAAGGTATCCACAGTATTAATTTCTTCTAAGGCCTCTCTCCTTGGCTTGTAGATGGCTGTCTCCTCCCTGTGTCCTCACATGGTCTTTCCTCTATGTGTGCCTTTCCTCATAAGGACACCCGTCATATTAGACACTCGTCTACATTTCAGCTACCCTTTAAGTTTTTTTAATGTTCATTTTTGAGAAAGAGAGATAGCACAAGTGGGGGAGGGGCAGAGAGCAAGGAGGACAAGAGGATCCAAAGCAGACCCTGAGCGGACAGCAGAGAGCCCGACGTGGGGTTCAAATCCATGGACTGTGAGATCATAACCCACGTCAAAGTCAGACATTTAACCAACACTTAACTACCTCTTTAAAGATCCTGTCTCCAAAGGTAGTCACATTCTGAGATACTAGGGGTTAGGACTTCAATATATGAATTGGGGGAGGGGGTCACAATTAAGGCCACAAAACTGATCTCCAAGGTTACTTACAATTCCAGCAAAATTTAGTAAAGAATGCCAGTGTTTTACTCAGGAGCTGTTTATTCTGTGAATCAGAAACAAAATGTGTGATGCCAGTTGTAGCTTCCCTGGGCTTCTGAAGTCAGCGTGAGGCTATACCCTTAGAAAAGAATGGTTAGCAGTTTGTGCAACCCAATCCAGCCATATTATTCATTTATGTTATCTAGGGGACTGCTATTTACTTTTCCAGTGGTTGATGTAGAGTGAAAGGCTTTGGCAAACAGTGCTAATTAATACAAGTTTACAACAGGCGCCCTGGTGGGGCCTGGACTGCCCCTTGTCTTAAGTGGTGTCATCCAGGGTGCAGACATACTGGAAGTAGACCTTTCTCAGGAATGGTCATTACTGCCCTCACTGGTATTGAATAAAATGCAAAAAATAAAAATATAATGCAAATAAAATAAAATGCAAATATCTCAGTAAGGGCAGCCAAGTCTTTTACAAATTCTGTCTGAGCCAGTACATGGATAAATCTCCCAAGTTTTATAGTTCTAACTTCCATTCAAGTCACCTGGCTTTCCAGAAAGAAAATCCTCTATACACATCCACTATCATAAATCACATCGCCTATCTCTGACCAGACAGTCTGTTGTCATGGTGTGGCCTGGACGAATTTGCATGAATAGCATTGTGCACATTTCTGACTTATCAGCAAAAACCATTCAGCGTCTGAGTCCTTGCAGGGGTGGGCAGGGAGCGGTGAGGTCCGCTGTGTGGTTTTTCATATATTAAACCCAACCACAGTAGAAAGTTAGATCATTAGAGCCAGAACTCAAAGAAGCCACAGCATCAAGTCCAACCCTCTTATAGAGACAAAGAAGTAGAAGTCCAAACAGGCAGAATGGAGGCCTCAAAATCTGTTAGCCAGTGAAGGTCAAGGTCCATGCTCCCTTGCCCTACGGCTCTTTGGTAGATTACAACAATGTGCTGTGTTCCTACTCCAAGGTTCATACATGAAGTCAGACCTAGACAAGGGCCTGAAGAAATGCCTGTGGACTGGGCGAGCAGCGACAGTGCCTGGCGACGCTACTGTGGTTATTCCTCTGGTAACAGCTGTGCACTTGGATCAAGGAAATTGGATGTATGTCTGAGTTGACTTTAGAAGACAGTTAACATTTTAAACTTTGAGGAATCATAAGAGGAATGGCATAAGAGGAAAGTAGTAAAGCAAATGCCAGTCAACAGCTGCCCAATATCCTGGATCAAAAAAGAAAAGTTTAGGGGCACCTGGGTGGCTCAATTGGTTGAGCGTCTCACTTCGGCTCAGGTCATGATCTGGCAGTTCGTGGGTTTGAGCCCCGCTTCGGGCTCTGTGCTGACAGCTCAGAGCCTGGAGCCTGCTTCAGGTTCTGTGTCTCCCTCTCTGCCCCTCCCCTGCTTGCGCTCTCTGTCTTTCCAAAATAAATAAATATTAAAAAGTTTTTTTAAAAAGTTTACTGAGAAGGAAAATTTTGTTGTGAGATAAAATGGGCCAAAAACACATTTCTCCTGAGGTAGCCCCAGAAAGCTACGGTGTCAGTGCTAAGGCAGGACACAAGGTGAGCCAGGATTTCTGTCCCCAAGCAGGCAGACTTTGAAATCAAATAATCAGAAATTATCTGATTTGGGNCAAGCTCAGGCTGTGTTCATCAACTCTTCCGGTCTCTAGACCAGCCTGGGAAGCCTCTGAGATGAGTTTAGCCCACCAGGGGGTTGACTGGTGCCCTGAGGTTTTCCTTTCCTTGATCCCGGAAGTAGCGCCACAGAACCCACCATGAAGAGTCAACTATTCTACCAACACTAATTTTGAGTCATCTCCCTCTTTCTCTCTTTCTTGAACTTTCATTAGCTTTCGGACTTAATTCAATGTAATCCCAACTCACAATGCTAAACACCTTCCCTAAAGTGAAAAATAAGTTATGGCTTTTTCAAGAAAGAACAAAATAATACAAATACAATTTCAGTAAACTCCTGCCCCAAACTTGTCAATTAACACATTGTTATGACTACAAATTTTGTTCTATTCTTTTTTGAACCAGGAAACTCTAACTGAATATTAGATTTTGTTCAAACCCACTCCTGTGCCCCCTTTTTTGTGACATTAAGTAAAAAAGAGCATCAACCTCAGTGGCCTTGAGACCTCTGCTTGCTGCAGGCCCTTCACAATTCCTAACCCTCCATACTAGTATTTTGATAATGTTCTCCAATTCTTTAGCAGTTTCCCCACTTACTATCTCCTTTGTGCTTGTCAATAATCTTATGAAATAGGAAGGGCAAGAGTTCTCATGAATTCTATTTTGCAGCTGAGGAAATCAAGGCCCTGAAAGGTGAAACAAGTTGCCAGGGTCACAAAACTAAATAAATCACAGAACCAAGACTCAACCTGAGGTCTTCTGCTGTCAAATCCTACCCCCTTCCCATGGTCAGCAGACCTCCTACACCTGACCATGAGGATCTGAGGCAAACTGAGGGAAACTCAAAGGGTGCTCTTTTACACACACACACACACACACACACACACACACACCCATTCTACCTTAAAAATCTCGTTTCACAAAAATCTGCTGTGACATTCTACCTGCATTTGAAACATACTCGATTTCTAACAAAACCTTACTGATAGAACCAAGAATAAATTAATAGTAATAACTTAGTAGTAATGAAAGACTATTCATAATTAAGAGGAACTTGATTAAGAGTAACTAGTCTTCATCTACTTTGATGGATGCCAACATTATTATCTGACACACTGAAAAGAGTGTGGGATCTACCAGCCAGAGACCTGAGTCCCCACCCCACCATTCAGAAGGCTAGCCCATGGGCAATCACAGCAAATCTGTTCCTCCTAGGCATGTATGGTGGATCTGCCCATCCAACCAATGAACATGCCACCAAGAATGGAGTACACGTGCAGAAAAAGAAGTTTACTACTGCCTGACTCACTCCCACAGTCATCCCAATGTTAAACCACATGTCCCTCCTACTCCAGTGTCCTCTGACAGAATCTTTGGGAGTCCCCTCCTCTTCCCCCACGCCCGCAACTCAGGCTCTCCTTGCTTGATCTGTTAGGACATAATTCTTAGTCACCTCAGTCTACCATAACAAAATACTACAGAATGGGTGGCTTAAACAAAAGAAGTTTATTTTCTAACAGTTCTGGAACCTGGAAGTCTGAGAACAGAGTCAGCACTGTCGGATTCTGCTGAGGACTCTCTTCCTGGCTTGCAGATGGCCACCTTCTCACTGTGTCCTGCCATGGCTGAGAGAAAGAGCCAGAGCAAGCTCTCTGGTGTCTCTTCTTATAAGGGCACTAATCCCATCATGAAGGCCCCACGCTCATGATTTCATAAAACCTCAGTTACCTCCCAACAGCCCCATCTCCAAGTACCATCACACTTGGGGTTAGGGCTTCAACACATGGATTTCAGGGGTCACAATTCGATCCACAGAAACAGGCTTCTCTGTTCTTAATACCCATGCTCTCTGACACAATTAGGAACCTAACCTGGGGCTCCATGCACCATGGCTGCAGGTTCTCAGGTGCTCCACCCCAGGCCCCCAGGGAGTCAACATGGTCTTTCCACCAGTGGAGGTTATCCGGCTCTCATCAAGCCATTATAAAATGAATATAACAAAACTTCACTGTTTTGTAAAGTGATTTTAACAATAAAGATATTTATTAAAACTGTATAAGTCATAAAACCTACAATAATATTATTTCCATTTATTTTTATTGATGATTTAGAAATTAGACATGGAAATAATGATTTTCTGATGTAGCCTAATAGGAAACAGAATAAAATGGTTCCCTCTAAAAGATACAAGAGTCTGTAGAATAAAGTATATTCCAGCTACTGGTAGCATTCCTCAGGTAAGACAATAAAAAATAATTTTACATTCAGGCATGTGTATTAAAAAATAGTTAATTGATTTGTTTACTTTGTTTATACTGCACTTATCAAATAAGCCCTCAGCACAGAAAATCACACCTAAGCCATTAGGCTATTTGGGGCATCATATTCCCTCCAGTACTGCGTTTCTCCAGTCTCATGGAAATGCAGGGGTCACCATTCCTAAGGGTGAAGAGAGACTCACTCTAGGATGAAGGCCTTGAGTTATGAGTGAATAACATCAAGAGAACATTAGAGAAATCATCATCAAGACCTCAGGGTCTGACTTTAGGATATAATTTTCATCCCCACATTAGAAGTACTGATCTTGTCTCTTTTCAACAGTCCTGCTCTATGGCAGCTACTGCTTCCAGAAGTAATACTGATAGTAGTATGTACCTTGTTTGGGGTAACTAGTTTCCCAAAATAGATTTACTAGCTGAAGGGAAGGGTGGGAAGTAGAGAAGGAAGATGGTTACAGAGAACTTCAAATCACGGGGTGGAGCTAGCTGTCCTACGTACATGTCAGTGTTCCCCAAAAGACATCTCCAGCCTCCTCTTCTCTTCCAAGAGCTGGGCTTACAAATACAACTTCCCAGTGGGCATCTCCACAGTCTCAGAGGATTCCCACAATGTCTACACGCCAGTATCCTCTGTCCCCCTCCCTGGGCTCCCTTCCTTGGTGGGGACACCATCACCTATCTGGTATCTAGCTCATAAAATAACTTATCCCTTGCTCCATATACAGTAAGTCCTTCCCAAAAAAACTCTCAGTTTTATTTGCTTTACTCTTTTCCCACTCCCAATGTCTTAGGTGCCTAAGTTAACATTTCTGTAGCACCCAACATTTTTGTTTGTTATGTGGTCTTCCATGCCATGTGAACCCCCATAAGAGAGGTGCCTTGTCTATCTTGCTCAACACTGTAATCCCAGAATGGAACCTGGTCTTTAATAAAGACTTCTAAAAAACATTGAGTGAACAAACATTTAATTGTGAATTAACTCTATATGATACACAGTCATCATGAGAAACAGTTTTTGTCACTTATTTTCAGCGTGTTTTGTATTACTCTCTTCTTCACGCTACAGAAAGGCAGCTAATCTGGAGAAATGTGAATTTCATGAAGGGTGAAAGGAATAATTTGAGAGAATGGGGCATTTTAGAGGAATGGAGGTCTTACCAGGAAGATAAAGGAAGGTACTTGAAACAGGTAAAAAAGTTGTACTCATACTGGTCATTCAGAACAGAAAAGAGGAAGACTGAGAAGTCAGACTGGGTTGCATAAAGGGACAAAATACTGGCCACTCTAAGTCTGTGCCCATGAATCTATAAAGCAGCTGAGATCATTAGCTTTGGAGTCTGAATGGCTTGGGTTTGAATCTTACCTCTGCTGTTTACTAGCTGTGTCACCATGGGCAACTTATTTAACCACTCTGAATCTTTCCTCTTTGAAATAGACACACCAATGCTTAATTCACAAGGCCATTAAAAGGATTAAACGAGGGCCTGGCAGTAAAGTATTTAGCACAAGCCTTTGTAAGCACTTTTCTATAATAAGCACTCAAATGGTAACATACTAGCTATTATTATTTTTGTAGTATCACCCTATAATTATATTTTTTGTTAAGTTAGAGATTTTTAAATTTTTAATGTATATTTTTTGTTTACCGTCTAGATTGCATGGCTATTCTGAATTGTGAAGTTGCTAAAAAAAAAAAAAAAAGAAAAACCCACAAAACCCCCCAAACCTTCATCTAGTTTGGTGGAAGGCATTAAATTAACAAAGGTAGTACATGAATTACCAGTTTATGACTCAAAAAGAAAACAACTTATAATTTCTCTGTAACTCAGAGAATGAAGTAAATTGGGACTCTTCTAAAGTAGAACAAGGTAAAATAATGATGATAAATTTACCACCCATGTAGATATTTTTATAAAACACAAAGCAGAAATCTGTTCAGAGTACCCATTGCTCTAACTCACCAATGGCTCCCACTTCTCTTAGATGTGTCACATGCTATCCCTTAATGTGATCCTCAAGGCCCCGCAGGTTCCCTGCCCACCTTGCCGACTTATCATTAGTCCTCACTCTGGCCTTAGGCCATTCACCCCTGTGGTTTCCTCTGTGCCCCAAATCTTCACTGGGTGGCTTCTATTCAGGACGCTGTTCAAATGTCACATCAGAGAGAGCCTCCCAGTCTACCCAAGCTAAAACAGTCTCCTCTCCTCAGTCACTCTGTGAACCCTCTTCCATGTTATTTTTGCTATATATTACTCATTATCCTCAGAAATAATCTGTCTACTGCTTATTGTCTACCCCAACAGTACGTTAGTTCCATGAGGAGCCTGTGCTTATCTTACTACACACTTGATATATCCCCAGGGTCTAGAAAAGTGTCATCTAGTATGTGCTTAATAAATACTTGTTAAAGGAGTTGATTAATAATAAGAGTAATAATACTACCTACTGTTTACAGTTGAGCACTTAGTATTGCTATCCATTATCCCATTTAATCTTAATAACAATGCTATGAAGTTAAGTACAATTATTAAGCCCATTTTATAAATGAGGAACCCGGAAGGCTTAACAAAGCTAAACTGCTGCTTAACCAAGGTCAGACATACAGTAAGTGTGGGATCTGAAACTAGGTCAAATGGACCTGTGAAAATTCGTACACACACACACACACACACACACACACACACACACACACACACACACATATCCTATAGGTAGATGGGCAAAAAGAAGAACAATAGGAAACAGAATAGCTACCAGATTACCGCACAATTCCTACTAGGGCTTGAGAAGGTGACTGAAGTCAAGGCTAGACTAATTTGCTCTCTTCTCTTTCTCATTCTTCTAAATGGAATGTAATGTCTGGCCAACATTCTTCAGTCACAGCCAAGGACTACTGCCAACACTCCATCCATGAGGATTCCTCATGGTACTCAGCGGTCAACTCCAAAGCACAGCTGCATGGTTCAAAGATACAGTACCTAGACAAATAACATTTACTCTTTTTGATAATGTCTATGCTTCAATCCATGGGTTATCTTTTTCAGGAAAAGCTAACAAGTTTGTCTGCTTATAGATTACTATTCAGAGATACTGTTTTCAGGCAGAGAAAAGGTGAAGAAAAGATGCTTACTACTTCAGCAATAAAAACAGGGCAGTATTCTTCCTTCTAGTTGGAAAGGCTTTGGAGAGGTATGCTACGTAGTAAACTTCTAAGAAAATTTCTTTTCTTATCCACTCTTCAAAGTATCCTACATAAAATTATATAATTGCAGTCTGGTAAATATTTCTATGGAGAAGTAGAAATATAATTAGCCAGATTACTTAGGTTTTTGACTGCACACACAAAAAAGGCAGTAAATTGACATTGTATGACTCAAGATAATTAAGCAGCTGGTACAAACACTCATACTTGGGCTTATTGCTTGTAATAAACTTTATGGTCTTTGGCATTTCACTTGGCTTTTCGGTACCTTAATTTCTTTTTATATATAAAAAAATATACTCGCTACCCAAATCAGGGTTGTTGGGCAGTTTGACATTAATTCCCAATAAGACAGTAGAAATTTGCATCTGACCTCATTTTAAAGACCTGAGGCCATGATACTTATATAAAATAGACTTTTAGTCATTTATATTTATGCTACTTAGTTAGGGGTGTATACATGGGGAGTGCACATATCAGGGGCACAAATCCTCAATGTTTGACATATTGGTATATAATAGGTCTCTATAAAATATATACAACTACAAACACACACAATTCTATACAAGTATAATCACACTGATTCACTGTAAGTAGACAAGCTTTTGGCTATTTTCCAACTGAAAATCCAGAAAAAAATCAGAAAGGTGCATATCCAACAACAAGTATGGAGAAATTATGAACTTTTTCCGTATTTCCTTAAAAAATTAAATATTACAGATAAAGTGGAGGTTCTTCATGTCCCCTTTATTCCCTATCCCAGTTGCCTCCTTTCTACATCCTGTCTAGGGCTACTAGGAATTTGAAATGTATTTTTCCTCTCCAAATTTAAATGTCTTTTGATATAGATGTACGCATAAAAGTATGTGTACCTTTTACTTTTTTAATATTTTTAATGTTTATTTTTTTTGAAGGAGAGAGAGAGAGACAGCGTCTGAGTGGGGGAGGGGCAGAAAGAGAGGGAGACACAGAATCTGAAGCAGGCTTCAGGCTCCGAGCTGTCAGCACAGAGCCCCACGCAGGGCTCACACTCACAAATGGGGACGTCATGACCTGAGCCAAAGTCAGAGCTTAACCGACTGAGCCACTCAGGTGCCCTTAAAATACGGTAGCTTTAAAATGCACTGTTAAGATATGCATAAATGTACCAAATTATGTATGATTCTGAAACTTGCTTCCTTCCCCCATTCAATATAGTCTTTTAAAGATTTTTTTAATGTTTGTTTATTTTTGAGAGAGAAAAAGAGAGAGTGGGGGAGGGGCAGAGAGCAAGGGAGACACAGAATCCGAAGCAGGCTCCAGGCTCTAAGTTGTCAGCACAGAGCCCGATGTAGGGCTTACACTCATGAACTGTGACATGACCTGAGCTGAAACTGGACACTTAACCAACTGAGCCATCCAGGCATACCCCCCTCATTCAACATATTTTTTTAAAATTTTTTAAATGTTTTTATTTATTTCTAGGAGAGAGAGAGAGACAGCGTGAGCAGGGGAGGGTCAGAGAGAGAGGGAGTCACAGACTGAAACAGGCTCCAGGCTCTGAGCTGGCAGTCAGCACAGAGCCCGACGCGGGGCTCAAACCCACGAACCGCGAGATCATGACCTAAGCGAAAGTCGGACGCTTAACCGACTAAGCCACCCAGGCGCCCCTCATTCAACATATTTTTGAAAGCTTTCCATGTTGACATATTGATCTAGTCCATTGCTTTTACCTTTTACATAGTCTTCCATCTTATGACTATACCATATTGAACATATTTATTCTCCAGTTGATAGATATTTAGACTATTTCTCCTTTCCACTGTTAGAAAGCTGCATAAGCAAGTAAGCGTCCATGTACATGTCTTTCTATGTGTATTTAAGTTTTTCCAGATAAGGATATGCCTTAAAATGCAATTTTCACTCCACAGAAAATGTCTAACTTGAGTACCCCAGGGACCACAGAACTGTCCCCACAGTGTGGTCTAGGTAATGAATTTGCAGGAGCGGTGTTTACTCTTGCTGGCGCACAACCTGACGAACATCACCTCAGCCTGTGAGATATGGGGGGGGGGAAGCTGTCCACAACCACAAGTTACAGCTCATAGGGAGTGAGTTCTGTTCTCTTTAACTCAGTGAGTGCCTCGGTCAACCCAGTGTCCCAAAGGTAGAAGAGAAAACAAACTAAATATGACACCAATAAATAAAAGCCCTGGATTCACTTATACTACCTTGCCATAATGGCCTTTTGTTCTGAACTATGAATGGCTCGATTATCAGTAATGCTGTTATTAACAAGTCAGCCTGGTAGCTATAATATATTTCTTTGCAGAGTTGTTCTTTTCAAGGGACTATAAAAAGCAAATTACTCCCTTTCAACTCTTGATCATAAGTTCTTCTACTTTTGAGATTCTATAGCTCACAGCTTTCTAATAAGGAGAATCTATACTTGCTTGTAATAGCTCTAAAAGGCTTTTCCTTTAAAAATGGATATCAATACCTTTGAAGATAAAGTGGGAAAGGAACAGAAAAAATAGAAACCTATCACATATAAATAATGATAGCTACAATTATAATCATTCTGTACGTCAGGTATTACAAAAATGGTAGCTTATACTCACCAAACTCTAAAAAATGGCACCAGGGAGTATATAAACAATCTACAGTCATAAAATGGGGGGGGAGGAGTAAAACTCAGTTTGATCAAAATGTTTTTGAAAAGAACATTAATTTTGAAAATGCTGAAAACCACATTTTAAGTGTGCAGGCTTAATGATCTGTATACTTATGGTGCTAAGTCCCTGTGTTTTTGTCATACTCATGGCTCTTGTATAAGCAAAATGATATAGCTGAAGATTGACCAATAATTTTTAAAAATCAACTGAACTCCTAATATGTGCCAGTCGCTGTGCTAAGCACTTCCCATATTTTATCTCATTAGTCTTAATTAGAAGAAATGAAAACAACAATTAAGATGTAGGTACTAAAACTATCCCTATTTACAGATGACAAAACAGAGATGCAAAAACTTACGTAACTGGTCCATGGCCACACAGTTCCAAAAGGCGAGGCCAGGCTCTGAAACCAGGCAGCCGGCCTCTAAGCCTGTGTTTGTGACCACTCTGCAGCAGTGCCTCTCATGAATAAGGACAAGAAGAAACCATCCCCTCCCCTCAGGAGAACAGGATTTTGTTTCTCTACTTTTCTTTCCTTCTGTTTCTGCTCCTTACATTCCTTCTCCCTTTATTTTTCTCTCTCCCTTGTTTATGTCTTAGGTCCACTTATAAATACTCATAGAGGGCACCTGGTTCAAGCGATGGCATGGGAGAGGAGCTCAGAAGGTCATTTCCTCCTAAGGCAGATGGAAAAAGGTTACAGTACATACCATACCACACACTCCCCCCAACACAAATACTCTTCAGCATGAGAATACATCCTTTAAGCCACAGGGCATAGACTAACATTTCAAGAAGATCAGAAACTTGGAATAAAACCTTGGAGACTACCGTAATTGATTTTCCTCAGCCCATTTCTCTTCTTTGACCACAAAATTTCCTTGCTGATCTTATCTGTGTTTTAACTGTCCCAAATCGATATCCCCAGTCCTAAACTTGGAGGTGCAGCTTAAGCTTCAGGCTTGTAATAGTCAACTCTGTTAGACATTATGAACTCAGATCGCATTCCCCCAAATCTGCATCTCCTTCTTGAATTTGCTACTGGATTTTTAGTGGAACCACTAAACTGGACACTGAATATCCAAACTGGAAACATGGGGAACTCTACCTTATTTCCCACATCCAAACCATTAGGTTAATTTTACCTCCCAATCCTTCCCTTCCAAGGCTCAATTTCTGTTGGTGCTACTGTAGTTCAGGCCTGTATCATTTCTCCCTGTTTTCATCTCTCCCTTGGACTATTTTAAGAACCCTCTCAGTAGGTGACTTGCTTCAAAGTTACCTACCTTTTTCCAAGTAAATAAGAATCTATGACCCTCACCTGCTCTGAACAGTGCAGTGGCTCCCTATTGCCTCCAGGATAAAGTTTGCGTTCCTAATCCCAGCACCCACCTGGCCTCGAATAGCCCAATCCTTTCTGTGCTAGGCCTATATCCCAAGAACCTGCAATTCTCTAAGCCTAAATAGCTGTTCTACTAAGTTGAACAAATATGCAGGATTTTGGTCTTTAAGTAAGAGACATACTTGCTCCTGTGAGAATGTACTACATAACTACAAATTTACTGTGAACATTAAGTCTCCTTTTAAAAATGAGAAGACAGGGGCCCCTGGGCGGCTGGGCTTGAGCTCCACGTCTGGCGCTGCACTGACATTCGGGAGCCTGCTATAGATTCTCTGTCTCCCTCTCTCTCCACCCCTCCCCCAGGGGTTGGTCTCTCGGTCTCTCTCTCTTTCTCTTTCTCAAAAACATATAAACATTTAAAAAAATGAGAAGAGAGAAAAAAAGTTGCTTAAGGTCCACACTCTTTTTGCATTTTCACCAAGAACTGCGAGGACGCCTTGAGAAGAAGCCCAGTCTGGTGAGGGCGCTCAGGCAGCCTCTGGCAGGCGCAGGGTGGAAGCCCGACAGGAATGGGCATGTTAGCAGGGTCCAGGTCCACCCACGGTGGGGGGCCACAGCGAGGTACAGCAGCTCTAAGGGACGCTGCTGGACAGGGTGCAGGGGTCTCCAGAGCTGAGGAGACAGACTGAGAGTCTGGGGGGCAGGGTAGAGACTGGAGAGGAGAGGGCTGCGCAGAGAGAGCCACCGTGGCTGAGCATATTTGTTCACCTTGGTCACAAGGTGAATCAACCGGGGAACCTGAAAAACCGTGAATGCCCGAGTTCACCCTAGGGAGCCGTAAGCAGCAGGTCCGAGCGCAGCCTGAGCACCAGGAGTCCTGAAAGCGTTCCTCCTGCGTCTACTGGGTGAGAACGGCCGGATGGGCTGAACCCAGGCAGAAGCCAGGAGAAGCAGCCTGCAGAAGTCAGCACCCTGCCATGGAGGGTGAGAGTAGGATCTGACAGCCAGCAGATCTAGACTCAGCTAATACAGTGGTAAGAACAGAGAGGAGAGGCAGCAAAACATAAGTAACTAAACAGGGTCTTCTCTAAATCCTTCAGTGGCAGGCTCACATTCCGCTTCCTCTGTGAAGCCTTCCCTGAGCACCCCGACAGCAGTGTTTCCTTTTCCTCCTTCTTATAATGCTGACTGCTGTTCCTCCAGTGACAAAATTTCACGTCCTATGCCCCAAGTGTCCTCAGCTGGTAGCCTATCATCTTGTTCTTGGTCATCCTGCACCAGGAAAACCGGAGCTTTCTTCCTCTTGCTGTTTGCATCATGTATTTGCTTCTTTCCCAAGCTGACTGGCTAGCTCATTGGGATACTTAGCTACTATTACATAGTAATTAATGGCTAAGCATGGTTAATCTATAACCCCATCCAGATGACATTTGCATGGCAAAACTGACCTTGAGTGCAAAAATTTTAAGGCAAAGTCAGAGCTGATTGAGTAGATTTTTGTGTCCCTTAAAATTTAAATAAATTTAAATCAAATAACATAGGTGCCGGCCTAATATTGGATAGTAATGATTTACAAATTTACAAATGATTAACTACAATGTATTTTGAGCACAACTCTACCCACAGCTGTTAAAACATTCAGCAGCATAAATACATCCTTAAGATAAATTTGTACTTCTAGTTAAAGAAATCTCTTAGCACCTTTACATAAATTAGCCTAGAAATATACTTGCTGTAAATTCCAAAGTTGTGTGATTTCACATCAAAAGAAATTTACCTTTTTTAGTGGAAAGAATAAGCATCAACCTATCTGCCTGAGAAAGCTACTTTCCAGCGAAGAACAAAATCCAAGATCAAAACCAGAAATCACGAGTGTGTGTGTGCGTGTGTGTGTGTGTGTGTGTGGTTAGACTGATCGTTTATCACCTGAAAAATTGGGCCCAAACTGTGTAACTGTTAAATTACTAAGTACTTCCAAAATGGACATGCTATTTTACTATTATTTTAAATGTTTTTCTTTTAATGTTTATTTTTGAGAGAGACACACACACAGAGTGAGAGCAGGGAAGGGATAGAAAGAGAGGAAACACAGAATCTGAAGTAGGCTCTAGGCTCTGAGCTGTCCACACAGGGCCCAATGCAGGGATTGAACTCATAAACTGTGAGATCATGACCTGAGCAGAAGTCGAAAACTTAACCAACTGAGCCACCCAGGTGCCCCTGGACATGCTATCTTAAAACATTGTTTTCTGGTATGAGTTTTTCTTCATTATGAATCTATATTAAAAAGTTGTGGAAAACTCACTTTGTGCTACATTAAGATATTTACAATCTTTATGGTAGTGCAGACTCCTAAAAACAAACAGTAAGATAGTCACAGAGTATTGAAAAAATACACATGCATACATAAAAGCCACAGACAGATCCCTCCTTATGATCCTATAAGAAAACATAAAAAATCATCAACTCATAGAAACATAATCTCTTTGTCAACTATTGAGTGAATAGAATTCCAGTGAAGAGTTTACAATTGTCATCAGTACACTTTCAACCCCCCAAATCTTACCCAACACCACCTGACTGGGCTCCCCAAATTCTCAATAAAAGAAACATATCTGTTCTACTTGAATAGTGAGCACAATCTTCCTGTAGCTATTTGGATCTTACATAAGCAGTTAGGACAATACATTTAACGGACAGAATTAAAACCCAAAAGAGGCAAATGACCACAAATTAATGAATGGAATCCCAATAGACTCTTGGGGGCAGCAGTGTGACCACAAGAGCCTTTTTCTTCCATCACACCATTAAATAAGAAGAGGAAGATATTTTCTGTACATAAAAACCAGAAAATTAAGGTTAACTGAGCTATAGGTTTTCAAGTAATGAGTAACAAATAATGCTTAGGAAAAAAAGAAACAACAAAAAATGCTCAGTAACTACAAGGGTAAGCTTCATGTAATTACCAAAATTAGTAGTAAATCTTCTACGATTTTATCATGAATATATACACCTTAGACAAAAGGCAGAGACAGAAAAGAAACTTTTCTTAGCTTGTGAGAAGAGACTAGCAATTTCTTTGAAAATATAATGCACACTCATACTCTGTACTGAGTCAATATTCAATTATTCAAACTAACATTCAATAGTTATATTAATTGACTGATTAAACCATGACATCTCGGAATGCCAATCACTCATAAGACCTGAGTGTCTTTCTGGGAATAAATGACTGCGATTTCCTTCCTTCCTTCCTTCCTTCCTTCCTTCCTCCCTCCCTCCCTCCCCTTCCTTCCCTACCTCTCTCTCTCTCTCTCTCTCTCTCTTTCTTTCTCTCTCTTTCTCTCTATCTCTCCCTCTCTCTCTTTCTTTCTTTTTTGATATTTCACCTGCCCCGCCAGCCGTGAGGCCAGAAGGGATAAGGGAAGCCCGGGTGGCCTCGCCCAAATGACAGGCTGAAGAGAAATGTCTCATGCATCATGGTCAATCCACAGCTCAGAGAATGTAAACATGACCTGGACAAAGTTAAAGGACATTCCAAGGCCTTAATATTATAAGACTCTTTTCAAACTGGACCCACCAAATATGCCTTGGGGACCCAATGGGTCTGGGAACCACCTATACAATGCTTGGCTTTGTTTAGTGACAACAAAGGGGTCAAAGATTTGAGAAACAAAAGCAGTAGGACACAGCCTCCCAAAGCAAAACCAACCAAACGAGAAAAAAATATTCACAATTGTTTGGGGGAAAAATGACTCTAGGTTGAAACTTTAAACTAAATCAAATTACTTAAGTTATTAATTATTAAAACCTTCAGTTAAGAGAAGAGAAAGGAAAAAAGGTCACTGTTTCTCAAATCTTGTCAGTGCCTATTTCTCTCTTAATTTCTCATGGAAACAGATTTAACGATACACACACACATATACACACACAGTTGCTCTCTTTCAGTTATAGCAACTTTAAATTTTAGGGACAGACATGCCACACTTTTCTATGAGGTAAGAAGTCTTAAGTGTAGCCAGCTGTACATTTTAGACCAACAAAAGAGAAGAAAGATTTATAAAGAGCGAGGCACTGTTCAGTCAACTTCAGACAAACATTAATGGTGAGGAACATTACACAAGAAAACAGGAAGCATTTATAGATTTTTTTGGCTAAAAAGATTACATGGGAAATTTAGGTGAAAGACAGATTTTTAACTGTCCCATGTCTTCATGGCAGACAAAAATGCAGAGACCAATGTAATGATCAGGAAAAAAAAAATCATGTAAGAATCTCCTCCATGTAGTATCATAGATTAGGGATTATGGCGGGTCATATCACGGCCTCATTAAATAATTTGGACATCAACATAAAACACCACATATAACAAGTAGCTGAGAATAACTGAAGGCTGAAAAAACCTAATCCACATTATTCTCTTCACAAATGCCTGGGACAAGTGGACTCTTCAAGGTCCACAGCATAATCTAGCTCACTACACTGGTGCTCCTATGCCTGAAAACATTTACTGCAAGGGCCTCCTAGCATACAGAGAGGAAGCAGCATTTTTTGTTTGTTTTAGATAATCCAAGTAGGTTCATTACTTCCTTCCTCTTGTTTCTATTTTGAGGAGCAAGAGCAACAGAAAGCCCATTCCCATTCCAGCCCTACTCCCAACACAAATTACAATTTCTTTCTATGTGCTAAAAGGAGCTATGAACAAAAAAGATGAGGTTCAATTGCTGAGGGGCAGCAATAATAAGCATGTTCTTACCTGATATGGCCAATGAGTTCAATGAGCTTGTGACTAAAAAAATAAGCTGTCAGCTCAGACACATGACTCAGGACTGAACAGACCCCAAAGAGAGTCGTAGTTCCATTCAAGTCTTCCAAATGCCAGTAGAGAAAGGTGAACACAAAGCCATATCCAAAACCCATAAACCATGCCACGAACAATACCGAGCCATACTGCACACTGCAAAGCAGCCTGATTAAGTCCCAAAAGTTGAAGGCTTGTGAGTGGCTCATGGTGGTTGGTGTCTCCTCAGAGGACTCTGTAGAGCTGTTCCTCTCCACTTGAGGGATCTCCACCTCTTTTCCTTTATTTTCATTGTTTTTGAAATGGTTATAGCGGAAGCGGAACTGAGTGGCGACAATCAAAGCCATGGTCATGAGAACTCCAAAGACAATAAAGACGATCTGGTAGTTCCGATACTCAGGGGGTTTACACCCCTTTCCATCGATGAGCACTTCTATGTGTGTGTAGTCAATCCCAATGCCCACAGACAGCATCGCCAGGCCCCAGCCCAGGGAGCCCCACATACGCTGCAATCCATAGCGATCTCTGTGTTTTCCCAGATACTGAAGTGTTACAGTGTCCACAATGGTGACAGAAGAGGCACTGAAAAATTCTCCTATTATGACGACTACCAGGATCACCAAGAATATAGCCTCAACCTCTTGCTGATCATAAACAAGGTAAAGATCAGAAGGTAAAGATTTGGTGGTAGTGACAATAGCAGTGGTCGTCTCTCTGGTTACATTTCCCAGGAAGGCAGAGGTTGCTGTGCTTGGATTCAAGGTAAAGTCCATAATATGGTCAGTAATTTCATCTGTCTGAGGTTGCGGAGTGGGTGCACTGGTCTTGTTTGGGGCTGTCGAAAAGATGACAGTTTCAGTGACATTGGGCCCTGTTTCTAATATCACTGGCCAATTGGAAGGGAGTAGGCTCCTTTTCTCACGCATTCTTGGTGATGTGGTAATGGAAGAATTGGTCGGCGGGATAGTTAGCAGGTGACTTGAGTTGGTGGGACGAGATGTTGGGGGAATCTTTGGTACACATCTCAAGGTAGCGGGTTTGACGAATCCGATGCCCAGGTTGAATAAAACCCAACACAAAAGAGAAAAGAGGAGGACAATTTTGCCTTTTCTAAAGCGATCTGCAACTACACCCCAAAACGGGGCACTGCAGAATTCAATGAAGTACCGGATACCTACTAGCAATCCACTCTGGCTTGGTGACATTCCCAGCTGTTTATAATACACCGGCAGAAGTGGGTAAAGAGAGCCATATGCAGAGTAAAAGAAAAAATAGAAGACCTTGGATATCAGAAGATCATTGTTTATTTTAACACAATGTTTCTCTATCCAGTCTACTTCCTCCTCGGGAAGAGCAGAGGTTTCTGTGGAGGTGGGTGTTTCATTTGAAGGTGGTTCTGGTTCCCTGGAAATACCATTAAAGGGATCAGCAAGCACATATTTTCTCTTCTGTTCCTCTTCATCATCCGTTAAGATGGCAACTTTATCATCTGCCGCCATGGCTTCTCACCACCATCAGAAAGTTTTAAAGTTTTAGGGCCTTCAAAATTTTTATTGTTGATCTGTAGAGTAAAATTTAAAAGATGGCTTAGTATGACAATAACATGTAAACACAGAGCTTCATCTTGCAAGAAATGAGGAGTTTCAAACTAAAAATAGTAACTGTGAGAGAATTCTCCCATTTATCATTTACAGCCATACAATACTAAATAAGAAAAATAGCTTTCAAAAAGTCAATACTCTTTGTGGCCACTGACTGACTAATTACATGTTCTAATGGCAAGTTTATGGCTCAAGTTCATTCTCAAATCTTTTCATTGATTTGTAGTGAAAATGTACAAGTGATAGGGATTATGTCTAAGCCAAATACAGAGAATTGAAAATAAATACTCTTTACAGTTTCTTGGTTTTACTTTTCAGGCAAATCCAATGCACTATGAGGTGTAGAATTTTTAGGAAATAAAGGGAGCTACAACCATTAACTTTCTATAGGAAAGAAGAAGTAAGTAAGTTTTTAACCACAACCACAAACGTGATGAGAATGAGGGAGCAAAATACACATTCGCAACTGGAGTTGGTCACTATAGCCATGACAGGCATCCTGGTAAGGAGACCGTCCTTACACGGTGTATACTGCATATGTTTCTCCAGGTGTGCATTTATGGATTGTAGTTTTAAAAAATGTCAGAAAAAAAACAGATGCCAATTATTGAGTGAGCACTTACTCGATGCCAGGCAACACATAAAGATCTTTAAATGTATTAATGCATACTGATCACAATATCCCTATTATCTTCTCCATGTTGCAGATGAGAAAAATGAGGCATGGTGAGCTTAAACAACTCATAAGTGGCAGAGTGAGGACTTGAACCCTAATATTATGGCTTTAAGCTGCATGCTCTAATAACCACAATAAATCGCCAAAGGTTACATTCTGGGTAATAAAATGCTATTAAACCTTTTTATAAGACAGGGTGTTTCATAGGAAAAGATAAGTAATATGTCAATGGCATAAATTTACAGGAACTGTGGCACATTCCACCAGAAGTTCCCTTTCTTCCATTATACTGAGAATTAAAGGGCCAAAAGGTTCTGTTTGCATCAAGATTTGTCAAGTGGTAATGAATATAGTCTGACGTAGGAGGTGTACACATTGAATACATATTAATTCCTTTCATCTTTAACTTTACTTGTTACTCCTTGGAATAGATCTCACTCTCCCTTTTCCCAAAACAAAGACTAACTTTCTGAAAATCTTCCAGAATCATGCTTGTAAACATTTTAAAAATAGCTCCTAGGCAGATAATAGGAACACAATTTAATGAGACCTGTGTAATAAGCCAACTTCTCTTTTACCCCCAAGAGCCACGTGTCAAAATAGGTGTAAGTTTTGAAAATGCTTGTGTGTTTCTTACTTTTAGGCTTAAGCAATTCTTTTATTTGAGGTAAAATTCACATAAAATTAACCATTTTAAGTAAACAATTCCATGGAATTCAGTGCATTCACAATGTGGTATAACTCCCAACTCTATCTAGTTCCCAACTCATGTTTTTCTTGGAGTGAAAGGAATCTTTTTTTCCCCACAAAACTTGAGGGAAAAGCAAAATCCAATCTTTTGCTGTCCAGCTGAAAGATTTTCTCAATGTTCTGTATTTATTTTTCTTTCATCATTAGTGCCTTCACCTATCCCAGTCGGCTCCAATTCCATCTCATCACCTGGAAAGAACAATAATTCTCCTTTGGACTTATTTTCTAAATTATTTTCATTTCTAAGCTCAATCTTGAAAGAAATGTTTGTTCTTTTCCAAGTGAATAAAATTACATGACACTCGAGCGAAGATGGCAGAGTGCACATATCTGACCTCAATCCCTAAACCCCACTAAAATGACAACACGCACACACATTCTTCAAGTCAAAATCCAATAGTCCGAGCTAGGAGAATTAAAGGGCCCATAAATGGATAGAATAAGATTCTGGAAGCCAGAATACAGTTAGACAATTGATAAATAACTTAGTAGTTCTGAGAAAACAGAAACCTTGGTTGATAGTGGGGAAAGCCAGTAAAATAGTTTATTCTTCAGAACCCTTCAAAGGCTCACAGGTTGGCCATGTCGGGCTGAAGTGCAAGGCAGTGTGGGGGTGGCGGAGGGGAGGCTGCTGTCAATGGAGGTGACTGAAAATCTGAACCCCCACTCAGGACACCCGGACACCCAATCCCCCTCTGTACTCCATGTGGAGGCTTTTTCCTCTGGAGAGGATAAAACAGAGGTTCTGCTTTCATACAGAAACAGCTGGAGTTGAGAGTAGGGGTACCATACTGAAAACAGGGCCAGAGTGAACATACACACCCTGATTCCAAGCCTTAGCCCTGTCCCTAATCCCCATCCCATTTCTCTCAGGGTGCCCAGAAGCTGGCAAGGCTTCTATCCTTCAGGCAGGAAGCTGGAAGGTTCTCTGGAGATCCTGATACTGACATCTCCCTAACTAAACATCCCACCAAATCATGCTACATGGAAGCTCAGAGTCATCAAGCCCTGTCACTAAATATGGGCAGACACCCAGAATTATAAGACATTTGAGGAAAGTATCTTACATGAAAGATAGAACCATGGGAGCACCTGGGTGGCTCAGTCGGTTGGGCATCTGACTTCAGCTCAGGTCATGATCTCATGGTTTGTGAGTTCAAGCCCCACACTGGGTTTTCTGCTGTCAATACAGAGCCAACTTAGGAACTTCTGTCGCCCTTTCTCTGCCCCTCCCCCACTCACACTCTCTCTCAAAATACATAAACTTAAAAAAAAAGAACCAAAACAAACAGAAACACACACACACCCTCACACACACGGAGAAAATAGGAGGTATATGAGGAAAAAAGTATTTCCTAAAGATATTATCTTCAGAAATGGGAAAAGAAATGCAACTATGAAACAAAAACAAGACAATACAAATTTTTAAAGAAGGAAGATGAGAAAATAAAAGTAATGCCTGAATGAAAAAATCATGGCAATTTTTTTTGTGGAAAAAGAGCATACATGACAAAGTAAGGGATATTAAAGAGACATCTGAGGCAACTTCTTAGAAAAAAGAAGAAAGAGAACGACAATGAACAGATCTTTCGCTTCACTTCATACTCAAAAATCAATTCCATATGGACTATATATCTAAAAGTAAAAGAAAGGGGTGCCTGGCTGGCTCAGCTGGTAGAGCATATGTGACTCTTGATCTCAGAGTTGTGAGTTTGAGCCCCAGGTTGGAGGTAGAGTTTACTTTTAAAAATATTTAAAATAAATAAATAAAAGTAAAAGATAAAGTAATGTGGCTTTTAAAATAGAACACAGAAAAATATCTTGAAGATTTTAGGATAGAAAAAGACTTGTTAAATAGGATATAAAAGTACTAAGCATTAAGGAAGAAAAAAATGAGTTGGACTACATTAATATTAAAAACTTCTTTTCATAAGAAGGCAACATTAAACATGGAAATGTCAAGCCAAAGAATAAAATAAGGTATTCTGGTAGGGGTGAATGTCAAATATATATATTTGTATATATCTATATGTATATTTGTATATATCTATATACATCTGACAAAAGAATGTATCAGATATAGAGAGAAATCTTAAAAATCTGTAGAAAGATATCAGGTAGTCTAACAGAAAAAAAATGTATAAATAAGAGTCACTTCAGAAAAGAGCCCATGCAAATGGAAAATAATTAATAAAAAGATGGTCAGCTTGATTAAAATGAGCAATGAGCAAATTAAAACAGAATGCAACAATACAACATATTCCCAAAATGGCTAAAACAAATAGGACAGAAAATACCAAGAGCTGATGAGGACGTAGAGCAACCGGAACTCTCCTAGACTGCCGGTAGGAATGTAAATCGGTACACTACTTTGATAACAGTTTGGAACAGCTATCAAACCTGAATGTATACCTGACAAGTCCTAGATATTTATTAAGTAGTAATCTGTTTGCCAAATAAGATCTACAAAAATGTTCACAGTAGAACAATTTTAATGGCTCAAAACTAGGAACAACCTATTTACAGCAGAATACATAAAGTATGTTTTATTCACATAATGAAATACTGGATAGCAGTAGAAATGAACAAACTACAACTTCATGCAATGACAAGGATGAATCTCACAAACATAATACAGTCTGAGAAAAGAAAGAATCAAAAGAGCACACACCATATGATTCCATGTATACAGAGTTACAAAAGCAGGCGGAACTAATTGATGGTATTAAAAGTCAAGGTAGATTTTTGTTTCCAAAGAGATGAAGTAGACACACTTTCCCCTACTACTCCTGCTAAGTACAATTTGGACATTATATATAAAGGAAATACAGAAGACTCTGAAAGGTAGACAGAAGAAGGCACACCTGCTAGGGACCTTGGTATCCAAAGAACATGGGAGTGAGTGGAGCTAAAGAACTCAGAAATACCAATGAATGCAAACCAAAAAACAAACAAACAACAAAGAATAAAGTTCTCTCTGGCTAAACGATGAGGGAAAATCCAGCCTAGAAAAACAGAAAACTTTAGGTAATAACTGCTCCACTCCAGCCTAATATCACAGAAGGAGACTGCAGAGTAATGTGGCCTTACTCCCACCTGCACCAGCAAAGGCTGCCTAGGCTGCAGACTTCCACCCTCACCAGGCTACAAGAGGGCACCCCAACCCCTAAGCTGAGGTGGCATCAGAGAACACCAAGTAGGGGGCTGGGACTTTCATCACTGCTAGGTGGTGATGAGATCACATCCCCACAACAGTGTCATGGAGCACACGGGGGATCCTGAACTTCCATGCCTACCTGTTGGTAACAAGATACCCCTACCTTTCCCACCTGGAGTGGTGTCAGAAGAGGCCTAGTAGAGACTCATGACTTTCACCACCACCCCTCACTGGGGTGTCAGTGGAAGCCACATAGGGAGCAGCAATGAGGCATTCCTATTCCTTCTAGCCAGGGAGGTATTGGTGGACGTCTAATGGTGTGCCTGAACACCCATCTCTACTTGACAGTAACGAAGAGGAGCTCCTTTACTCTCAGGTGTCATGAGGGGCTAAGCGGGGAACCTGGACTTCTACTTCCGTCTGGCAGTACTGAGGCAACATCTCCAATTATCTTGCTAGAGCATGTCAGAAAAATCCAGCTGGAACAGAAGGCTTAAACATGACCCACAGTTTTATAACATAATACCTAAACTGTCCAAGTTTCGATAAAAAATAACACATACCAAGAATCAGGGAGACTTCAAAAAATGCTTCGACAAGTGATTACAAACCCTCTTTAAGAAAATGGAAAGACGGGTGCCTGGGTGGCTCAGTCGGTTAAGCATCTGACTTTGGCTCAGGTCATGATCTCACGGTTTGTGGGTTCGAGCCCCACATCGGGCTCTGCACTGACAGCTAGCTCAGAGCCTGGAGCTTGCTTCAGACTCTGTATCTCCCTCTCTTTCTGACCCACCCCTGCTCACACTCTCTCTTTCTCTCTCAGAAATAAATAAAAATATTTTAAAAAATTTTTAAATGGAAAGAAGAAAGTTGAAGCACAGAAATAGAAAGTCCCAGCAAAAAATGTAATATATACAAAACGGAAATTTTAGAACTGGAAAAGACAATGACCAAAATATAAAAAACTCAATGGATAGACTCTACAGCAGAATGCAGGAGAGAGGGAAAATGAGAGAACTGAAAGACAGAACATAGAAATTACACAATCTGAACAACAGAGAGAAAACAGACTGGAAAAAAAATTAACAGAGCCTAAAGGACCTGTGGGATAATGAAGATTGAACATTCATTCATCAAAGTCCTGGAAAGAGAAGAAGAAAAGGGCACAGATGAAGTACTCAAAGAATTAAAGATGAAAACTTCTCAAACTGGCAAAAGACCTACACATTCAAGAAACTGAATGTGCTCCAAACAAGAGAAACCCACACAAAGACACATCATAGTCAAACTCGGAAATCAAAGACAAAGAAAACATCCTGAAAGCAATGACACAAGACTCACAACTTTCCAGTACTGGAAAAACAAGTGATAGCAGATTTCTCATTAGAAACCATATACACCAGGAGCAAGTGGCATGATATATTTTGTGAGAGAAAAGAATTAGTGGGGCACCTGGGTGGCTCAGTCAGCTACGTGTCCAACTTCGTCTAAGGTCAAGATCACACAGTTGGGGAGTTCAAGCCCCACGTCAGGCTCTATGCTGACAGCTCAGAGCCTGGAGCCTGCTGCAGATTGTCTCCCTCTCTCTCTGCCCCTCCCCCAGTGGCACTCTGTCTCTCCCCCTCTCAAAAATAAACAAAACATTTAAAAAATTAAAAAAAAATTATCAACCCAGAATCTTATATCCATAAGACACCAGAAACCTACAGACCAATATACCTTATAAACATAGACACAAAAATCCTTAACAAAATATTAGAAAAGAAAATTTAGCAATATATAAAAAGAACTGTACACTTTGACCAAGTGAGATCTATTGCAATGATACAAGACTAGTGCAATATTTGAAAACCAATCAATGTAAATCCACATTAACAAGCTGAAGAAAAAGAGTATCATAATGCTATTAATCAGTGCAGAAAAAATATTTGACAAAATTAAACACTAATTCATGAAAAGTCTCAGAAAAATAGGAAGACAGGGAAACTTCCTCAACCGGATAAAGATCATCTACAAAAACCTACAGGTAACATTATACTTAATGATGAAAGACTGTTTTTTTCCTAAAGGAACAAAGCAAGATCATCCGGTCTTACCACTCTTATGCAACATAGTGTTGCACATTTTTTTCTTTTTTGATCTGTCAAAAATCAAATGGCATTTCAATGAGGACAAAAAAGAAAACAAAAGAGATCAAAAAGAAAGAAACTGCCTCTATTTGCACCTGACATGAGACTATGTGGAAAAATCTCAAGAAATCTACAAAATCTCCTAGAAAGAAGAAATATTTAAATATAAATTAATACACAGGACTATACGCTAAAAACTACCAAATGCCAATGAAAGAAATAAAAATCTAAATAAATGGTGGGTGTCTGGGTGGCCCAGTCATTAAGCATTTGACTTCAGCTCAGGTCATGATCTCACGTTCTGTAAGGTTGAATCCCACAGTGGGTGAGCTCGAGGGCTGCTTTGGGTGAGCACGAAGCCTGCTTAGTGTGACCCCCGCTCCTCTCTCTCTCCCTCTGCCCCCCACTCCTCGTTCACATGTGCCCCCGCTCATCAATCAATCAATAAATAAAATGGAGAAACAGACCATGTTCATGCTTTATATGAATATTAACTCAAAATGGATCACAGATTTAAGTGCAAGATGTAAAACTACATAACTTTTAGGTAAAAAGCTTAGGAGAAAATCTTCAGGCTCTAATGCTAGCCAAAGAGTTCTTAGACCTAACACCAAAAGCATGATTTATAAAAGGAAAAATTGGTCAATTAGACTTCATCAAAATTTTAAAAATTTGTTCTGTAGAAGTCTACTAAAAGGAGGAAAAGACAAATTATAGAGTAGGAGAAAATATCTTCAAGACACATTCAAAAATTATTAGTATCCAGAACATATAAAGAATTCTTAAAACTCAACAGCAAGAAAAAATAGTAATAATAATAATCCAATTGGGAAATGTACATAAGACGTGAAGAGACATTTCACCAAAGAGGAGAGACGGGATATACAGATGCATATAAACAGAGGAAAAGATGTTCATGGTCCTTAACCAACAGGGAAGTGTACATTTAATTAAAAGGTATCACGACACGTATGTAACAATGGCTAAAATAAAAATAAGGATAAAAAAACATAAAAATTCTGCCAAGGATAAAAAAAGAAACTAGATCACTCATACATTACTGGTGGGGATGTAAAATAGTACAGCCACTCTGGAAAGCAGTTTGGCAATTTCCTAACAATCTAAACATGTGACTACCACATGACCCAGCAACTGCACTTCCGGGCATCTATCTCAGTGAAATGAAAAAAAATTCACACAAAATACCAATACACAAATATCGATAGCAGCTTTATTTGTAACACCCCCAAAATGGAAATAACCAGATGCCCTTCTGTGGACTAATGGTTCAACAAACCATGGCACATCCATACCATGGAATATTATGCGGCAATAAAAGGGAACAAACTATTGATTCATATAATAACCTGAACAGATCTCCAGAGAACTGTAAAGAGTGAAAAAGCCAATCTTAAAAGATCACATGCTGTATGATTCCATTCCTGTATCATTCTTGGAATGACAAATTTACTGAAATGGAGAACACAAAAGAGATTGCCAGGAGTTCAGCAGTCTGAACTCAGATTAGAGGCAGGAGGCAAGGGGCAGTGGCTACAGAAGGGAAGCATGGGAAATCCTGGTGGGGACACAGCGTTCCATACCCTGACCATACAGATGTCAGTATACTGGCCGTGCTACGGTACTCGAGTTGTGCAAGCTGTTACCACTGGGGAAAAGTGAACACACAATAGGCAGGCCATCTCAGGATCATTTCTTACAACGGTATGAGAATCTACAGTTACCTCAAAACCAAAAGCTTAATGTTTTTTAATAAAAGCTTTATTTTTAAAGTAGTAGTTACCCTTGGGGGAGGCAGTGACTAAAAGGGGCTCTAGGGTGCTGATAATTTTATAGTTTTTTGATCGGTGTCTTTTTTTTATTTTATTTTTTATTTTTTTATTTTATTTTTTTGATCGGTGTCTTTATTATACAGATGGGTTCAATGTGTATTGATTTGTATTATTTTTTCAACAAAAAAAATGAACTTAAAATATGAAGAAGAAGAAAAGAGATGAAAGTAGGAGAGAAATGTTAAGACAAATATAGGATCATCCAGAAAGTCAAGTATCTAAAAACACTGGAAATCCAAGAAGAGAAAAATAGAGAAAATTAAGAGAAGGACATTTTTTAATTCGAGAAAATTTCTCAGAACTGGAAGCTATGAATTGTCTGACTGAGACAACCCACTGAGTACCCAGAATGGGGAAGAAGAGAGACCTGAGCCAAAGCATACCATTAAAATTTCAGAACACTAGGACAAACCAATGACCCCACAAAGTTTCAGAGAATAAAATATATCACATACTAAGGATCAGGAACCAGAGATGGCTTCAGATTTCTCAACAATAACATTGGAAGCTATAGGCAGCCGCATTATTATTCAAGTTTCTAGGTGAAATAAAGACGTTTTACATAAGCCGTTTCTCAAAAAATGTATATCTTGTGTTTCTCAGGTTGTGAAACCTGAAAAAAAAAAAAAGGGAGGGACTAAATGAAGAAAAAGAGAGGGGATACAGGACATTAAAGACCTGATGTAAGGTTCGCATTCTGCATTGGGTTCTGTGCCGACAGACAGCTCAGAGCCAGGAGCCCATTTCACATTCTGTGTCTCCCTCTTTCTGCCCCTCCCCCACTCAAGCTCTGTCTCTCTGTGTCTCAAAAATAAATAACCTTTTAAAAATTAGAAAAGATCAAGTTGGTTTCCATATAACACCCCCCCAAAAAAAACAGAAAAACAACTTGACAATAAACTATTTGTAAAAAAATAATNTACAGGACATTAAAGACCTGATGTAAGGTTCGCATTCTGCATTGGGTTCTGTGCCGACAGACAGCTCAGAGCCAGGAGCCCATTTCACATTCTGTGTCTCCCTCTTTCTGCCCCTCCCCCACTCAAGCTCTGTCTCTCTGTGTCTCAAAAATAAATAACCTTTTAAAAATTAGAAAAGATCAAGTTGGTTTCCATATAACACCCCCCCAAAAAAAACAGAAAAAAAAACAACTTGACAATAAACTATTTGTAAAAAAATAATAATAAAAAATAAAATAAAAATTAGAAAAGAAATTTTAAAAAAAGGAGACCAGATGTGGGAGACAGGTAAAGGCACACAGGCACACTGGCGATCGGAGATTTCGGAGTGACAGATGTGCACCAGACACACAGAGCAGCAGGTCTAGCAGGGCCAGGTCTCAAGGCTCGCAGAGAGCCTGTGACAGCAAAAGGACACTGACCCAGTAACAAGACATCTGAATGTCTCTAGGGGAACCCGAAGTAACTGGTGAAGAGTTCAGGGATGAATCTCTCTCTGGTCAGCAGAGAGAAAGTTAAGTAGGCAAAACATTACAAGAAAACAAAAAGTTGCACAGGAAAAAAAATAACCATAGTTTATTATACGTCTACATTGTGATTACACAGTCCTACTAATGTAAAGAGTAAAAATCACCACATAACAACAGTGGGAAGATAGGAAATGAGAAGGTTAAACAGGTATAGAGAGTTGGGGCAGAAAAGAGTTGGCTCCATATCTTCCATGATGGGAAGACAGCTGATAATGCCTACATTTAAAAATCAAGAGTTAAGAATACAAGTATTTTATTTAAAAATACACAAGTGAATATCAAAATAGTGGCCTAAAAGGCAAGAAAGTAGTTGCCCCTAGGACGGGATATGAGGGATTGTGCAGAATCTGGTGATTGCTTTACTTATCAGGAAGCTTTATAAACTTGTTCATTTTTTTAAAAAAATGTTCATTAAAAAAAACACTTTGTATTCTGTCGTAAAAAATAAAAATTAAGGTATGCCTGGGTGGCTCTTGGTTTCAGCTCAGGTCATGATCTCACAGTTCACTGGATCGAGCCCTGCTCTATATACAGATATACAGATCTGTGTACAGATATATAGATCCCTCTCTGACAATGCAGAGCCTGCTTGGGATTCTCGCTCTCCCTCTCTCTGCCCCTCCCTTCCTCACACTCGCTCAAGTGCATGCTCTTTATCTCAAAATACATAAATAAGTTAAACATAAAGAAAAGAGAAATAAGCACTCATATGAGCTGTACCTTTACAAAGGACAATAATTAAAAGCAGCTACTAATACCCTTCTATAACAGACTAAAGACAGTTTTCAGAACTGTACAGAAAGCATTCTGACTGAATTCCAATCAGGTGGCGTTTAATTAATTATCCTCCATAAATCAACCACTGAGTCTTTAACAAGGAGGTCACAGAAGGACACAAAGTCCTTTTAGAAGGGTACAAGTCTCTGAATTGTCCAAGTAATGATGAGAACTGATGCCCAAATGCAAATTCAAAGCTGCAAAATATCTTACATTAGGGTGTTGATTTCAACCTTGGTGAGGGACTTTCTCTCAAAGCATTCTTTCCTCTCCATCTTATTCAAGTGATTTTTTTATTATCATAAGGTTAAACAAGGTGTCTCTTGTTACAAGAGTCCAGATGTTAAGTAATTCTCAAAGTATAAACAGATGCAAAGTAGGTAAGGGAATGTTCCTGTACTGTAACATTCTGTACCTTCATGTGAATGCCACATTCAGTAACTTTTAGAAGAATTTCAAATCTAAAAATGTACACAAACAAAAACTTTTATTTTCAATTCAGGACATGAATGTTTAGACTTAATATTTTCAGGTTATATTTAGATTTTTGAGGAAAAGGAACCAATAATCACATTCATTTATATTTTTAAACGTTTTATTTTTATTTATATATTATTTTAAGTAGGTTCCATGCCCAATGTGGGGGTCAGACTCACAACCCTGAGATCAAAAGTCGCATGTTCTACTGACTGAGCCAGCCAGGTGCCCCAAAATAATCACATTTAAAATATAATGACAAAATACACTTTAAGTATACTCATCTGGGCAATCCCAGGAACAGGGCAAAAAAAAGCAAATGAACCAAAACAACCTCTGTATCTTAGTAAAATTAAAATATGTCCCAAAGTAGGCCATGCTTTGGCTGACTTAGATTACATTTAATTTGCCATAAGGATTGATAGAGCAAGTATAAAGAGCAGTAAAAATATTTATATGTTGGATGAAGTACTTAAACTCATTACAAACCAAGGAGAGATTCTGTTTATTAAGTAGTCTGACAACACGAACCCATTACACTTTGTTTACACCTCTGAGTCTTAAAGATTTGTTTAAAAGAGGGGCACCTGGTGGCTCAATTGGTTGAGCATCCAACTTTGGCTCAGGTCATGATCTTGCAGTTCATGGGTTCAAGTCCCCTATCAGCTGGGCTGTCTAATGTCAGCACAGATACCGCTTCAGATCCTCTGTACCCTTCTCTCTGCCTTCCCCAGCTTGTGCGTGCGCTCTCGCACTTGCTCGCTCTCTCTCTTTTTCTCTCTCTCAAAAATAAGTGAACATTAAAAAAAAAAGAGCTCATGTTTGATTTTTTTAAAAAAAGATTTGTTTAAAAGAAACTTTTTTTTAACGTTTGTTTATTTTTTAAGAGAGAGAGAGAGAGAGAGAGAGACAGAGACAGAGACAGAGTGTGAGTGGCAGCAGATAATTCCAGGAGGGAGATACAGAACCCAAAGGAGGTTCCAAAGGATGTGGGGTTTGAACTCACAAACCCTGAGATCATGACCTGAGCTAAACACAGATGCTTAACCAACTGAGCCACTCAGGTGCCCCTAAAAGAAACTTAAAAAGGGGAGAAGACATTTCAAATCATATACAGAATTAAAATTTATGAACTTCTCTGGGAAAATGTCTATCATAGGTTTGCTGTTAATCCTACTTGAATAAGAAGGGCTTTTATTTATTAGGAAAACAGAGGTGTTCTCACCTAGCACTCTCTAATGCTGGTAATCAACACCATTACTATGAAAATATAACACAGCCTTTTAAAACCTAGAAAGACATTCTACCGGTACCTACACTGAGTCATTCAAATAGCAGGTATTTTTGAATTATTGATGAAAGGTGATGAAATAATTCTTGTTAAAATTGATAGCTTTCATTATGTATGTAAACTGAAATAGATTTGACTTTGGGGGGAGGAACCCTTAAGCCAGAATATATGGTTTGGAATAATAATTATCAAAGGCCAGGGCACACTCAGTCGGTTAAGTATCTGACTTCGGCTCAGGTCATGATCTTGCGGTTCCTGAGACTGAGCCTGCTTGGGCTCTATGCTGACAGCTCAGAGCTTGGAGCCTGCTTTGGATTCTGGGTCACCTTCTTTCTGCCCCTCCCCCACTCGTGCTCTGGTGGGATTTTTTTTTCCTCTCTCTCTCTCTCACAAAAATAAACAAACATTGACAAAAATTTTTAAACATTGTCAAAGGTCAGACTTGCAATTATTGTAACATTGCAGCAACATAACTCTCAGTGATGGAAAGGAAATAATCCCTGGGTGACACAGAAAGGACATTTCTCCAGCACCATTGCCATCATAACTCACTATTGCCCAGAGGCCAGAGACCAGTACTGAAGGTGCAAAGTGGGAAAATCCACTTTTTGGACCCTCAGAACTAGCCTTGTGCTGTCAACTGTTATTGACCATTCTCTATACCACTGATCAATGCTGAGTCCCAGGGCAGGACTATAACTACTGCTGCAATTTATTATGACCACAGACACAGAGAAACCACTCTAAGCAAGTCTTAGAGTCCCGGTATTCAGGCACTACATTCTTGAACATTCAGTTCAACCCCCAGTATTTTCCAGAAAGAGCTCTCCTCAGAGGCACAGCAATCATGGTCAATTCCAACAGATCTTTTTCAATAAGGATTGGTTTAGCATCTGCTAGAGCTTAAGCCAATGTCATGAAAACGAAACATAAGGTTGGTTTTATAACAGTTATACAAGCTACAAGGGCATTAGGATGTACAGAGGTGAACGACTATTTTGGAACCTTCCTCTTCTTTTTGGAGCATTTTGACATGGCTCCTTAATGGCTCGGCCAAACTGTAAAAGAGTCAAAACTGATTCTAGTCCTTCCAGCCCAGCTTGATTCCCCAAAGTCCAGCTTGAACCCTCCAGATACTCACTGCTCCCCACAGCTGCTGCCAACAGTATTCCACCCGGACTGAAACTCCTTCCAGAATCCAGAACCTGCCATCCCAGTCATTCTTGGTTAGGCCTTTCCCAGGGTCATGGCAAAACCGGTCTGCTGGGTGACAAACTGATCCATACAGCGGCTAATGCATACCTTGTGGCTGGCCATATTGACAACATATTTTTACTTTAATAAGGGCTTCAGCGGGCTATATTATTATCACAATTATTACTAAGTACAACAAATAACATTTAAGTAATATTGGCTATGGGTTTAAAATGTATTAATTCATTTAATCCCAGTAGTTTTCTGGAGTGATTACTTTCCCAACTTGACAATGAGGAAAATGGGCCACAGGGAAAGTATATGATTAGCCCAAGGTCAACAGGGAGTAAGAAGGACAGCTGGCGTTCAAATCCAGACAATGTTCTTAGCACACTATGTCTCAATGTATTGTGTAGCTACTAGACAGGGTGCCAAAAACATGGTCTTGGGCCTCAAAGACTTGCTATATAGTTGACAAGATGAGCCAAAAACACAAGGAAGATTTAAATGACGAGTCACAAGAATAACAGACAAGAAGTCACATAGCACCACATAATTAACAGAATATGTAACAGACAATGGGATGCTTCTGGGGCTCAGAGCAGAGAGCCCAAACTTCAGACAGAGGTTGTCAAGAGGATGAGGGACTTAACTTGAACCCTGAAAGATATGTATGATTTTCCTTGGGCAAAGATGAAGGGAAAACTATTCCATGATGGGGGGAGGGGGGTGGAGGGGGGAGAGAAGAGATAACAGAAGATCCTTAAGATGCTAATACTGGGGCTGAAGGGCATCTGAGGCTAGCAGACAGCAACAGATCACAGACGGTCCTGCGAATCAAGCTGAGGGATGACAGCAGAGAACACAAAATACCTTATTAGAAACATAATAAAAATTAAAGATGTTCTTTCTTCTTAATCTAACAAATACAAATTTAGAACCAAAACTGGACGGGGTGTATGTTTGGTGATCAGTAATTCAAATGGTGAAGGCCCAGTCCCTGATATCAAGTCCAGTAGGAAAAAAGAGAGGGGTAAGCACAGCCACAATACACGGTGCTCTATGGTAAAATAGGAGGAGGCAGAGCTGACACCGAAGCCTCTGGGTGGGGCCATAAGGAAGTTTCGAAGGATGAGAGAGTAACCCACAAGAGGAGCAGGTGCGGGCCTGATCAAGAAAGGCCTTCTACACGCCCCCTAAAGGGTCACTGAGTAGGGGATGAGGGATTATCAGAGATTAGAATCCTAGCGCTGACACTGACTAGCTCTGTGGCCTTGGAGAAGCTACTTCTCAAAGTCTCCTCATCTACAAAATGGTGAACGTAATAATACTTTTCTGTTAGTGTAGCTAGGGGGATGAAAAAGCATAATGCATGTTGAACTCTTAGCCTACTGCCTGATATAATATATAGAACTTGTTGGTGTTATTTATTTTGAGCACAACAGGGAGCCACTGAAGAGAACAAAACAGAAGAGAATACAATGGCCACATTTGTATTTTACAAAGATTACTATAGATTCAGTGAGGAAAACAGAATGGCAGGATTTTGCTACTGAAACC
Organism: Crocuta crocuta; assembly: GCF_008692635.1. Taxonomy (NCBI): domain Eukaryota; kingdom Metazoa; phylum Chordata; class Mammalia; order Carnivora; family Hyaenidae; genus Crocuta; species Crocuta crocuta. The sequence goes on from NW_027532605.1 coordinate 3,541,625, forward strand.
CTACTAAGGATTTCCTAACATTTGACCTTTTAATGTATTGGTCTTAAGACTAATTTTAAGTACTAATATTCTGTGATACAATTACTTTAGATAGTACTGTATGAATTGTACCTAATGCAATTTTTTATAACATTTGGAAATAGGATAAACTTAATATTTTCCTGACTCCTTTCTCTACTCCTGGAGATTGGTCTCACACCTGAGATGTGGTAAGACTTGTGGATCACTTTATTGCTCTTTTTATAGGTACTTCCTGTCTTCCCAACTAGATGATAAACTACTTGAATGAGGAATCTAGTGGTTTGCATATTGCCCTTTACTCTTGTTGGCTTGCAATAAAGATTGATTATTTTTGACAAGCACCTGATGATAATATATTGTATACATAATATTTTACTAAAGTTTAATGTGACAGAAACTAATTTTAGAATGTGCAAAGGGAAGTCCCAGTTGCTCTCCTGGCTTTGACAAATCATTGCCTCTTTGAGCCTCCCTTTATTCATTGTAAAATGAGGATCAAAACACAAACCCAAGTCAACTAACTCACAGATGGATTTTAGAACTTAAATGAAATAATGTATTGAAAAAGCATTTTTCTAACTCAAAACCACATACGCTGTTGGTGATGGTTGTGATCATGTTCATCAAGCATTTCATTAAAATGCTGGGCCATATTTTACAATTACTCTAGAAACATCCCTCCCAAGTGAGTATTCTACAACTTTTTGTCACCACCCGTGAACTAGGTTAGCATTTTATCCATCAGTGCTTGTGAATTTAAGTTTATATCCATTTCCATGTCCTCAGCCTAATTTTTGCAGGGTAGGAGGGCAAGGGGAGAGGAAGCACACTGACTCACTAGAGAACACATTGTTGGATTAGAGACTGGAATGATAATTAGGTATCTCCAGGCCAGAAATACCTATTCATTTAAAACAGAGTCACCTATAGGCACATTTTAATTATATTTGTAACATAATAAACATGAAAGATAGGAGCCAAAATCCTAACATATTTCCCTTCATACTGCTAAAAGGGTAAAAGGAACAACTTATTCTCATCTCTTCAGAGTGTGGTTGTGGGGGAGGAAATAATCTTGAATCCTAAATGTGGCTTTAGTAATAAAAAACGCCAAGGGGATTTTCACTTTCACTTTATATAAGACCCAACCAAATGCCATTTAAAAATTGGTAATTTAGGTCCTTAGACCTTATCAACCATCATGGAAGCAGATTCCTGCTTGTTTTAGCCTTCTGATTAAATCCTGTGCCAGCAGCTTCTAGTATAAATTTGAAGCAGGCCTCAGAACCTCATTTCCTTCTACATCTCAAATAAACTTCCTGCCTTAACACAAGCCTAGTGTGAAGAACAAGTAGCAGTTCAAATCACAACATGAACAGAATGTTTTTTAAAAGATATTTCCATCTTGTGAGTTTCTCCAACAACAAAATCCAATGGATGTTTCAAAATAGGGAGTGAAACATCATCAGGGAAATACAAATCAAAACCACACTGAGATACCACCTCACACTGGTCAGAGTGGCTAAAATGAGCAAATCAGGAGACTCTAGATGCTGGCGAGGATGTGGAGAAACAGGAACCCTCTTACACTGTTGGTGGGAATGTAAACTGGTGCAGCCCCTCTGGAAAACAGTGTGGAGGTTCCTCAAAAAATTAACATTAGAACTCCCCTATGACCCAGCAATAGCATGCTAGAAATTTACCCAAGGGATACAGGAGTGCTGATGCATAGGGGCACATGTACCCCAATGTTTACAGCAGCACTCTCAACAATAGCCAAAACACAGAAAGAGCCTAAGTGTCATGGACGAATGGATCAAGAAGACGTGGTTTAGCTATACAATGGAATACTACATGGCAATGAGAAAGAATGAAATCTGACCATTTGTAGCAACGTGGATGGAATTGGAGAGTGTTATGCTGAGTGAAATAAGTCAGGCAGAGAAGTACAGATACCATGTTTTCACTTGTAACTGGAACAGGAGAAACTTAACAGAGAATCATGGGGGGAGGAGAAGGGGAGAAGATAGTTGGGGGAGAGGGAGGGAAGCAAACCATGAGAGACTCTTGAATGCTAAGAACAAACTGAGGGCTGATGGGGGTGGGGAGAGGGGAAGGGGGGAGATGGGCATGGAGGAGGGCACTTGTTGGGATGAGCACTGGGTGTTATATGGAAACCAAGTTGACAATAAACTATAAAAAAAAAACAGGGAGTGAAAGTAACTGAATGTGCTGCTGATATTCAAGAAGTAAAATAAAGAGGGGAGCCTGGGTGGCTCAGTAGGTTAAGCATTTGACTCTGGCTCAGATCATAGTCTCTTGGTTCCTGAGTCTGAGCCCCGTGTCAGGCTTTATGCTGACAGCTCAGAGTCTGGAGCCTGCTTCAGATTCTGTGTGCGTCTTTCTCTCTCTGCCCTTCCTTCCCCTCTCCCTCTCCCTCTCTCAAAAGTGCATAAACATTGAAAATATTTTTTTAAAACAAGGAAAATGAAGAGATGGGTGGGCAGGGTTACAGAAGGTTTGTAAAAATAGAACCAAAGCACAGTCATCTCCCCCTAAACAACGATCAATGGCCAGAAAGGACAAGGAAAGTGTGTAGGATAACCAAACTATGAATAGGCTGGGTTTCCAATACTCATTGCGCTTCAACAGCAGATGCTTAGAAACTGTTTCCCCACTGCACTGATATTCCAAACAGCGGTAGTGCCCAGATTACAGAAGCAAGAGTGGTAAAGGAACCTAGGCGTTACAGAGTTCAGAACTTTTATGTAAAGATTTTATTTTGTTTAAAGATTTTTTTTTTTTAAGTAATCTCTACACCCAACGTGAGGCCCAAACTCACAGTCCTGAGATCAAGAGTCACACACTCCACCAACTGAGCCAGCCAAGCACCCCCAGAGTGCATCACTTTTAAATTAGAAGAAATTATTTCTGTTTTTCAACCTGGAATGTCAGCAACATGTTTCCCAAGAAGGGCCCATCCAGAGCCTTCCTACTCACTCCGCTCTAAGCACAGCAGTGGGCATAGACGGAATCCCAGCCACTAGCTTTCTCCAGGGTAACAGTTCCAACCTGTGGGAGCCCTGGAGTCTTTGCAAGCCCTGAAATGAATGTGCCACACATTTGCGTTCTACTCATTTTCAAATGTACACTGACACCACCATCATACATTTATTTCTCTGGTAAGTATTCATGTAATTCTTCTTAGCCTTCTGTCATGCATTTCCTCAGACAGGGGACCCTACAAGTACAACTACTTTCACATAACCGAGTCAGCACCAGCACCTGCCACAGTGAACCTGACTACCACCACAAGTCAACACGTAATCTTATGGAATTATTTACTGTTTTAGTGGCTATAAATGCAATCTTTGTTTCTTTGCCAAGAAGCCAATGTAGAAAATCTTAGGCTTATCTTTTCAAAGCATGAAACAAAAAAATTCTAAAAGGTTGATATTGAAAGAAGTTATTTGCTTAAGGTTTTAGAGAAAGATTTTCCTCAATAAATTTTGCTTGCTATACTTGAGCAATTTATATGGAAGATATATTAATTTTAAAAAAAGATGAATTACAATCCTATTAAAGTGCTTTTTGGTTTATTTTTAAACTTAGTTATGTGAATCCCTGTATTATATACACAGAGAGAGGTATAATTTTTTTTTTTTAATCTTTTCAGAAAATGACTCAGGTAAATATATTAGTATAGGACTGTGGGTTCAAGATCTAAAAATACTAGGAACATAGAAAAAGCAGACTGTAAAAATAAGAATTATAAGGAGAAATAAAAACACAACTCCAGGTATTAGTAATATAAAATTAGGCTAGAGCACTAACATGCATGTATACACACACGTAAAATAATGTTACAATTACAATGGGTATTTGGTGAAAGCTTATTCAATAAAAGACTGGTGATATTACTTCACCATTCTGACACTGTTAAGACACTGAGGAAGTCAGAGAGTTAAAGAAAGTACAATCTACCCATAAGATCAGGCATTTTAGAAATTTATAGGTGCTCAGGCACGTCTTTTATGAGTTTACAATTTAGATCAAAATATAGACTGCAAGATTTAAAATACATTTTTCTACAGACATATAGCTATCATCTATGATTTTTATTTACATCCTCTAAATGCTATCATCTAAAACAATAATTTATATCCTAACACATTCCAGTATATGTAATCTAAAATTGCTTCTTATATTGTTAGAACTCGGATAAATTGAGAGTTGGCATGAGCTATAAATTTCTTTCAGAAAAAGACTTATTACCTAGATACATACATGCCATACCACTACTCTTGAAAGTGAAAACATTCAGTGCTGGTAAGGATGAAGACTGACAGCACTCTCATTAAATAAGAGAAGCACAACCTTTCCAGAATGCAAGGATTTAGGTGTAAGGATGTTCATTTCAGTAGTTTTCATAATAATCAAAACTGAAACACAGGAAGCAATCAGTAATAGGAGCTGTTAAATAAATTTGGTCTATCCATATGAGAGAAAAATACAAACTTATATCCATAGGATAAAAAATAGAACTTAATAGAACAACGGAATATGGAGAAATGCTTATGATATATGCATCACATTAAGTGGGAGGGGAAAGCAAGATACAAACCCCTATTTTTGTAAGAGTTTATACTTACAAGTGAGTCTGCACTTCATATGAAATATATTTTAGAAAAAAACTTGAAGAAAGTAACAAAATGTTACTAGGGCCATTTCTATGAAGTGAGGAGCCACTTTAATTTTTTTCGTATACTTTGCTGGATTTTCCTCCAATGAGCATTTATCACTTTTAAATGTCTTTTTGTTTCTTTTGAGAGTGGGAACGTGAGTGGGGAGAGAGGTGGAGGGAGAGAGAGAGACAGACAGACACACACACACACACACACAGATAATTCCAAGCAGGCTGCATGCCCAGCAAGAGCCTGATGTAGGGCTGGAGCCCACTACTCTAAGATCATGACCTGAGCCAAAATCAAGAGTCGGACACTTAACTGAGCCACCCAGGTGCCCTGAGTGTTTATCACTTTTTAAAATACATATAAAAGAGGCATTGTTTTAAATACAAGGCAGCTGACTGACAATCAGGGCACCCTTGAATATGGAGTTTCTAAAATGTCACAGGAAGTTGCTAAATTGAAGTTGGCTTCTCCCTGGGCTGATCCTGCTCACATGTAGAGACAACTGAAAAGGCCTGTTAGAAGCGCTTTGAGATATTCTTTTTTTTTTTCTTATTGTTTATTTGTTTTTGAGAGAGAGAATGAGCAGGGGAAAGGCAGAGTGAGAAGGGGACAGAGGATCCGAAGCAGGCTCTGTGCTGACAGCAGAAAGCCCCATGTGGGGCTCAAGGTCACAAACCATGAGATCATGACCTAAGCTGAAATCAGATGCTCAACTGATTGAGCCACCCAGGTGTCCTGGGTGCTTTGAGACATTCTTAAAAGATTTTATGCCTTCATGATGGAAAAAGGGGAACCCCTCTGCACTGTTAATGGTGTGTAAATTGGTGCAGCCACTATGAAAAACACTATGGAGATTTCTCAAAAAATTAAAAACATAATTACCACAGGGGCACCTGGGTGGCTCAGTCGGTTAAGTGTCCAACTTCAACTCAGGTCATGATCTCACGGTTTGTGAGTTCGAACCGCGTGTCGGGTCTCTGTAGCCTGCTTGAGATTCTGTGTCCTTCTCTCTCTGCCCCTCCCCTGCTCACTGCCCTTACCCTGCTCACACTCTGTCTCTCAAAAAAAAAAGTGAATAAATGTTAAAAAAAAAAAAAAAAAAAGTTTAAAAAATAGAATTACCACAGGATCCAGTAATTCCATTGCTGGATGTTTATCCAAAGAAAATGAAAACATAAGTTGGAAAAGATATATGCACGTCTGTGTTTACCGCAGCATTATTTACAACAGCCAAGATATGGAAGCAGCCCAAGTGTCCACAGATAGCTGAATGGTTAAAGAAGGTATGGTACATGCATACAACAAAATACTACTCAGCCATAAAAAAAAGAATGAGATCTTGCCAATCACAACAACATGGATGGACCCAGAGGGTCTTATCCTAAGTGAAATAAGTTAGGCAAGAAGACAAATGCCATACAATTTCACTTACACGTGGAGTCTAAAAAACAAAACAAATGAACAAACAAAAAAAATAGAATCAGACTCATAAATACAGAAGACTGGTGGTTGCCAGAGGGGACGGATGTTGAGAGGATAGACAAAATAGGTAAAGTGAATTAAGAGGTACAAATTTCCACTCATCAAATAAATAAGTCATGGGAATAAAAAGTACAGCATAGGGAACATAGTCAATTATATTACAACAACTTTGTAAGATGACACACGGTAACTATACTTATTGTGGTAACCACTGCTTAATGTATAGACTTGTTGAATCACTATGTTGTACACCTGAAACTAATATAACATTGTATGTCTGCTATACTTCAACAAATAATTTTAAAAAAGATATCATACCTTCAAAATATAAGGAACCTGATTATATAGTAAGTAAAATTAACATGTGTGTCATCTTTACCCTTTGGAAGTATAACAATAAAATCTTTTATTTTTTAAATTTTTAAATGTTTATTTATTTTTGAGAGAGAGAGAGAGAGAGACAGAGCATGAGCAGGGGGAGGGGCAGAGAGAGAGGGAGACACAGAATCAGAAGCAGGCTCCAGGCTCTGAGCTGTCCTGACCAGGGCTTAAACTCACCAGCTGTGAGATCATGGCCTCAGTTGAATTCAGATGCTTAACCGAATGAGCCACGCAGGTGCTCCAACAATAAAATCTTGTATTCAAACTCCCTCATACAGGTGAATCTGGGTTCCGTTTGTTCATTAAACACAGCTCCACAGAAATTATTTTGAAATTGAATTAGGAAGGCACTCGTCATAGCTGCAGAAGCTTGACTATGCTGGAGACAGGCCGTGTTTAACCTGGGCCTAAGTGTGTTCTCCTTAACCTTGCCCCTAAAAGTATCCAGCGCAGTTACGAGAGAAGAATTTGCCACGTGGCTCATAGGGCCGCGCTCCTGCACTGTCGGGGTTCCAGGGTTCCTCTGTTGACCACATCTCCACCTGCACCCCACGGGCAGCAGGGCCCACGCTGAGGCAGCTTGTGGAAAGCAGAGGGCACCCAGCTGTGCAGTGGAGGTCTCTCTACGCGGCCACACCTGCAGCTAACTACCACCTCAGGCTCCTTACTCACTTTCCCTTGGCACAGTTAACCCACAAATCAGGCTTGCTGAGACAAAACCAGTTCCTCTTTCTAGTTCTCCTTCTTATCCTCCGCAAAGCCACGCCAGAGCTCCCTGAGCTCTGGCCTCTGCTGACTCATCAGGGCCAGTCTCCCACTCTACCCCAGTCCCACTCTAGGTCTCAGATCAAAGCGTACCCTCAGAGTTATTCAAAGTTGGACTTTACCATTTTCTATTTGCAAAATGTTCTCCGAATTTGTCTTCTCAAACACACGCTAGAACAAACCTCAAGAAAGGTGTCTCAGCCCTCCTTTATTCAATCCTCTCTCATACCTCTAGAATATGGTTTTTCTCAGAGCCTCCATTTCATTCCATCTGGCCCACCGGCTCCCATTCCACCCCTCCCCCGCTGCCTGAGGTGCGCCACCAGGTCCTAAGATAATACAGTGTTCTCATTCACGTCTCTGAGCCTCACACATCCGTTCTTCACAATAATCAGCACATTCCCTGCTTAGCTGCATTTACATGACAGTGGACCAAGGCGGATGGAGGCTACTTTTAATAGAACACTCTGGGCAGGTTTTGTGGGTGCTGGGGTAGGGGTGTGGGTGTGCTAGGAGCTATTGAGAGCCACAGACCAGCAAGACAAGTTTCAATATCTACGGCAAATACATTATTAATATATAGGGTCAAGGTTTAGGTGTTCAACATTTCAGTTATTTGTTTTGGTTTGGTTTTCTGCTTTGGGCTCTGCACCAATAAATTACTGTCTTAACAAATGACTCTGATAGTTTCCAAAAGCTTCCTGACCAACTAAATTAAGAGAGTGCCACTTCACAAGATGGTAAATAAGTGTCTTCTAAATTTGGAGAATGAAAACCAGCTACCAAGCCAGTGTTAACTGAAATTATCAATAGGGCCAAGTATTACACAATGTGTCCTTTGTGATTTAGGGCAAAAAAATCAGGCTGTACAGGCCCTTTAAAAAAAAAAACATAACTTCATAAGGAAAAAAGTAAAAGCACCCTCTTCCCATCCCCTCATCCCATTTCCTTCATGTAGTCAATGTCAATGGTTTGGGGACAATGAGGTGTATGTGTGCCTGTAGGCACCATTAAGTATACGCATATAAATCTTTTTCAATTGCCTTTTTCACTTAACTGTATCTTGATTTTTCCCAAGACAATGTATCAAAGCAGCTAACATATTTATATTTAACGCATTTCTCCCTTTCCTTACAATGCAATTGATAAGTCAAGATTTACTGAATATCAAAAGAAATAAAACAGAAAATCCTGTCCCCCTAAAATTCAATATATCTTTGGTTATTTTCATGTTTCTTACACTGCCTTCAACCAAAATGGTGAGAACCAATGGGTAAATATATATGCGTTAACATGACTGCAATATAAATACATAATCAGACAAATGTTCCCATATGTAATACATGTACCTTAAAATGTAGCTAATTTTCAAAGGCAAAAAGCAAAAGAGGGCACCTGCATAGGCGGTGAGGCCCAATGAGTCCTGAATACGGAGCAACACGGCATGGAAATTTCCTAGGCTTTGGAGCCAGAGACATGGGGTCAAACCTAATTCCACCTCTCACTGATTTTGTGGTTTGTGTAAATTCTTTAACTCTTCTCAGCTTCCTTTTCATCATTCACAATGCTGGGGAAAAGGCTCATCTCTCAGAGATCTAGAAATTAAGTGTGTAAGATTGGTGTTTCTAACATAGTAAGTGCTCAAAAAGTGCCTCATTACTGTCAACAATTCAGATAGACTTGATCGAATACCTCATACCACTAAATACATGCAAACCTTGCTGCTTTATCTTTGTGTTTTAGTTTGCCTTATTTGTATAGAAACAGAAAGAGCCTAAATTACTGTAAACATGCCTAGTAGCTTTAACGCATTACTGAAATAAGATCCTCTGTGTCTTGCGCTGGGCTAAATAGCAATGTCTTAGCCTCCTCCGAAGCAATCCTAAATTTCACTTTCAACCTGTGATAAATACAAGCCATCTGGCTATCACTAAATAACTGAAACTATCTTACATGTCTGCTAATGACCAGCAGCTTAAAGTGTCAAAAGCCAATCTTCCACTGACTAGGATTCCTATCGTCTCCTTTTAGTTAACAAGCCATCAGTGGATGATGCATTACACCTTTAACTGGCTAGTTCCCGCGTCTTGGGGAAGGGATGCCCTGCAGACACCAGGAATCTACTAAATACACATCTGTTGTTGGTTAACTGTCCACCCACCCCTTATATTCATCTATATGGAAGAGGTTGGATTTCCACAAAATCCTGAACTTCTAGAACAATTACGGGGAAACTTGGCCACCATATTATCCAACCATCTCTTTCTACATGTGAACATACTGAGGCTGGGGAAGATGTGACGTGCCACGAACATAGAACAATTTAGACACCAATAGGAATTAGAACCTCAACGCTTTAAGGTTCTTTCCTACAACAATTAGGCAAGGTTTTATGTGTTCCAGGAGCTCTGTAACGTGTTTACTAAACATTTCTGGATGAAAAGGAAATGTTTGTGGCTATGAATATGTGTGGGAGAAGCAAAATGCACCCTGTACCTGCCATAAGGGTAATTAATCCACCTGTCTGTCTACGTGGGGAAGAGACAGATGAAGGGGTAAGTTGCATTTGATCTTTTTCAGTATCCTACTTAAATTTAACAGTGGCTGTGTGCTGTGTAGGGACTAAAGAGGACCCAGAAAGGCTAGTAACCCCTTAGCATCTCCAAAGAGCTCCAGGGACATGTTTCACCACGTTAGACCTCGGTTAAGTAAATAAGCACGAGGCGGTAGCAGGCATGGGCGGGGGAGTATATTTTGCATGTATTCACCTGGGGAATCAGACGCTGTCAATTTCCTCCTCAAACACGGGCGGCCACGTTCTCGTCACTAGGGACGTCTGGAGGTTCTCGCCTCCTCCTTTCCCCCCAAGGATGTTTACGGCAAAGGCGCCGTTGGGACCGGACGGAGAAGGGCCTGGACTTCGGGGCCCAGCCCTCCCCCTGCACCCCCCAACCCCTGCTGCTGCCTGCACCGGGCGAGGGCTCCCTCGGGCAGCGCCTTTGTTTTCCCTACTCCAGTTACGTTTGCGGAAGTGCTGCCCGCGCCGGGCGCCGGGGGAGCCGGCTGCAGTCTCCCCAGCACCCTTTNCCGCACCCCAGCCGACCCCACCTCACCCCGACTCCCTCCCCAGGCTAGTGATGCAGGCCTGGCTCCCGGGGGAGGGTGCGGGGAGGAGATGGCGGCCTGCTTGGGAGTCCTCATCCTCAGTGTTTATTGAGCGCTTATTAAGTGCAAGCACAGTGCTAACGCTCTTAAGGAGCTATCTCAGAGCCTCTGGTCCCGACCTTGGCAGACTGTCCTCAGTTGACCAGGGAGAGAGGAAGCGGGCAGGGGACTGGAGGCAAACATTGGGGGTTTCTGGACTCGCCCGAGAAGGATACACCGGAGCTAAATCAGCCTTTCAAATTGCGAAGGTGTTAGAGTATCTGGCGCGTTGCTGAAGAGGTAACCGTGTGTGTCGCACTAAGATCGTAATGGAAGTTGTATTTGTGGTTAGACACGCTGAGAAGGTGGGAAAAGCAGACCTGGTTGTAAAAGGTAGCATTCCCTCACTAAGTACTTTTGTGCGCCTGTGATGGGCTCTGGGGGTGCTGCGTACTGTTTGCAGGGAACTCATGGTCTTGTTCTGGCAACAAGTAACAACAATAATGGCAACTTACGTTTATGAACATTTCTAACGTATGAAACACTGTTTAAGGACCATTTAACGTTACCATAATCCTAAAGGAACCGATATTACTGTTTTAGAACTGATAAAACCGAGGCTGAAATTTAATGTGACCTATCTAAAAATCACTAAATAATAAAAGGGAGAGAAGTCTTCATTCATTTTCAGGATTTAAGGTCTTAACCACGAAATCCTATTGATGAGAATTTTATGGGCCCCAAAACTTTAGGATTTGAGGTCCCTATTTAAGAATAAATTAACAAAATTACAAATACAAAGTGATTTTAGCCCCTCCTGGACCCCAGGAAGGGTTCAGAAGCCTAGGCGACATTAGCCTCATGATATATCCAGCAATACTTTTGCAGAAAAGCAGAACAATTAAAGGCAGTGAATGCTGAAATTTCAAATGAAAGAAATTAGGTGGTGGTCAGACAAAGAGATTTAGGTCTAGCATGGCCTTTAAACAGCTTCCTACTGCATTGTTTGAACTGACAGCTCACAAAGTATCCAGTTGGTAGCTATCATAATAGAATTATCATCCTTTTCTGTCTAACTAGTAAAGAAGAAACCTTTGAAAAAAACAGTGCGGGGAGGAAAGTGAACAGATTCCATGTCTAACGTGGTTCAAGTTCTCTCCTGAAATGGAAGGAGGGGAAAGGAGAACAGGAACAAATTGTAGGAAAATAGAGTAGTTCTTAAACTAAAGATGCTCAAATCAGCTCCATGTTGAAAAGTGAAGCGGAATCACCCTAGAGATGTGAGCTGGTGTTTCTATTTCAAATAGGACGGGGTAGCCTCAAGGGTCAGCATAGCAGAAAGTCTTATTTTCGTTGACGCTGTTAGAGCAGGAATTTTTTTCCTGGCCGACCCTTCCCTTTGAGTATAAGATGCATACATGCATCAAAGAAAGCGATCTGCTGCCCTGCATCTCCCTGTCCCCCCTCCCTCGGTGAGGTAACTAGTGGGTGTGGTGGTTAGCTTTCAAGTACACTGCAGGCAGGCTGTCCCAAAGGTCCCCTCACAGAAAGATTCCCAAAATTAAGATACTGAAGTCATATGCTTTTTGAATCAATTTACAATACAGGGTAAGAAGAAGCCAGGGGGAAAAGGGAGAGTAGATTAACACACTTAAGATAGGGGACAGGTAAGGTGGTATATTTTATGAAACGTGAGTAGAGCCTGTGCCTTTCTCTCCCCCTTTCTCCTTGATTCAGCCTTCCTTGTGGTGTTGGTGTGGTTACGAGGACAAGCATTGAGGTGCAACAAGGGGATTTGATGTATAGGAGATGCCTGGTGCCAGGGCCAACACAAGCTTTCTGTACTGAAACACGGCAACAAGGTGTCTGGTCGCCATTCCCGCTCACCAGTTAGCGTGATGAGTAGCTGTGGCTTTTATCTGTATTCCTCAGGCAAAGAAAAGTGGAAGCTGTGTAGGTATTGCCAGTGAGTAGTCATTTTTACCTTTTTTAACCATTTTATTATTCCTAATATTGAGTGTCTCATGTGCTTTCTGAATATTTACTGTGTCAAGAATATTTGGTGCATACTTGGACCTTCCATCCCTTCCTCCCCTTCCTCTATGGTCACTTTACACACATTCCACATACTTTATCTCACAAATTACTTGCTTCTACTTTAGTTTTATATTTCCTGGTTATAATGTTTGTGTCTCCTGTTTCCTTTGGCAGAATTTATTATTTTTAAATAACAAAACAAGCACGTGATAATGTATATAATAATATGTGATAATAATAACACTCTGATACCAGGCACTTTCCATATATTCATTCATTGAATTCTTACAAGAGTCACATGCAAGGAAGTACTGTTATTATCCCATTTTACAAATGAGAAAACTGATGCCGGTAAAAGTTAAGTGACTTGACCAAGGTCACACCACTAAGTGGTGGAATCCACATGCAAACCAAGGTCATCCAGCTTCAGGGCCCTGCTCTCAACCAGTCCTTCTTACTCACTTTTAGAAATACTTAGAAATACCTATATTCACATGTAGAGGGTTGGGGATTTTACACGCATGCAAATGGTGTCATCTGCTTTTCTCTGTCCACCTGTTAGCAATGTTGGACACAACAATAGTCCTCCTTATCAGCGGTTTTGCTTTCCTGAGTTTCTGTTACCTGGTGTCAACCACGATCTGGAAGCAGATGATCCTTAATAGTAGCCTATGGTAAGTCACAATGCCTACGTCATTCACCTCACTCCGTCTCTTCACTTAGGCATTTTATCATCTGTCATCACAAGAAGAAGGGTGAGTACCACACAATATTTTGAAAGAGAGACCATATTCACATAACTTTTATTATAGTATACTGCTGTAATTGTTCTATTTTAGTATTAGTTAATGTTGCTAATCTCTTACTGTGCCTAATGTATGAATTAAACTTTATCATAAATTTGTATGCATAGGAAAAAACAGTATATATAGAGTTTGGTACTATCTGCACTTTATTTTTTTCCCACCATTTCTTTTTTTAAGTTTATGTATTTACTTTGAGAGAGAGGGAGAGCAAGGGAGAGAGAGAATCCCAAGCAGGCTCTGTGCTGTTAGCATAGAGCCCAACGTGGGGCTTCATCCCATGAACTGGAAGATCATGACTTGAGCCAAAATCAAGAGGCAGATGCTTAATCGACTGAGGCACTCAGGGCCCCTGCTTTTCAAGCATCCATGCAGGGTCTCAAAATTTAACCCCTATGGATAAAGGAGGACCTATTGACTGGATAAAGGAGGACCTACTGTATTGACTCTCCACTCCTTGAAAGTCTCTCTTCCTGTGACTTTTGTGACCTACATCCCCTGGGTTTTTCTTTTCCTCTTTGGCCACCCACCTTTGTATATAACACTTGTCTTTTGTTCTAGGCCTTTCTTTTGTTTTGGTTTGTTTTTTTCTTCTGTGCTTGCCCTTACCTTACCTATTCCCTTGGCTTCAATCACAGAATACTTGAGAATGCCCCCAAATCCCTCTCTCTGAGGCAGCTTTTCTCCTGAGTGCAGATCCATGTAGCCAATTGTCCAGTAGATTGTTTCATGGGCCCTAAGTCCCACATCAACCCTTCATTGGCTTCTGACCCTCACTCAGTCTTACTTCTGCCAAATGGTCATCCACCCAGTTGTATAGGCCCCTCATACTTGACGCCTCTTTCACCCTTACCCTCATACCCAGTGTATTAGTTTCTTATTGCTGGGATACTAAATTACCACACACTTAGCAGATCAAAGCAACACAAATTGACTATCTTAGAGTGCAGAAGTCTGAAGTCCAAAATGGGTGTTACTGAGCTAAAATCAAGGTGTCTTCAAGTGTCTTCCATCTATATGCTTTACAGGAGAACCCACTGCTTTACGTTTCCAGATTCTCGAGGTTGCTCACATTCCTTGGCTCATGGCCCCTTCCTCCTTCTTCAGAGCACACCACTCTAGCTGCTGCTGCAGTTGTGACATTGCCTTCCTGGCTCTCACCTTCCATGCCTCCTTCCTATAAGGACCCTTGTGATTACCCTGGGTTCATCCTGATAATCCAGGATAATCTTCTCCTATCAAGGGCCTTAACTTTTTTTGTTTTTTTAGTTTTTATTCAAATTCTAGTTCATTAACATACAGAGTAATGTTAGTTTCAGGTGTAGGATTTAATGATTTATCACTGACGTATAACACCCAGTGTTCATCACAATAAGTGCCCTCCTTAATACCCATCACCCATTTGGCCATCCCCTACCCACTTCCCCTCTGGTAACCATCAATTTGTTCTCTACAGTTAAGAGTCTGTTTTTAAGAGCCTTAACTTCATCACATCTGCAAACTCCTTTTGGCCTTGTTAGGTGACATATTCACAGTTTTCTGGGATGAGGACATGGGCATCCCTAGGTGGCGGTGACTTTGCCTGCCACACCCAGTCAACACCAAGCCCTCTGGAGACCACCTGTCAGAATATCTCAGGAATTTGTCTTCTACTTTCTGTTCCTGTTTTATGCTCATCCATGAAGTTCTCACATCTGCCTTATAATAACCTTTTCTCAGGCCTCTCTGCTTCAGTGCATGCTCTCATCCAATCAGTTTTCCTGTTGCAACCAAAATAATGTTTAAAAACATCTGACCTGTGTCACTTCTTTGCAGTCCCACAGTGCTGCACAATACCATGGGAGACTGTTCGTACTGTGTCAGGGCGCCTGGATGTGCTACCAGCAGACCTTACTCCTCTACTTACAACCCATCCAAAGTCCCTTGACTCTAACAAACAGATTCAAAATTCTAATAAATCTGATTAAAATTTGTTTTTCTCATATAACCTTCTATAAGCAGGCAGGCCAAGGTTGTTAGTGTGTCCCCACCATCCATGTAGCACATGGGTTCCATCTCTGTTCCAGGGTGACTGCTTCAGGTCCCACCGTTCTCAGTACATGGGATGAAGAAGCATAGGCCAGTCACGCAAAGGAAGTCCTGGTATTTGTACACATGGTGTCCATGCATCTCCCCTTGGCTGCAATGGTCAAACGTCTACATGTAGGTGCAAGGAGGGAAACATAGTTTAGCTGAGCAGCCATATGCCCAGCTAAATTCTCTTACTACAGAAGAAAGGGTGAGTGGATTTGGGGCATCAACTAGCAGTCTTCCATAGGCAGGAAGACAAGGTACTATGCAAAAGAAAAATGGAGGAGTGTAATTTAGATTGGAGGATGTGAAAGTTCTCTGAGGAAGTAGTAAACTAAGACCCGAGGCATAAGTAGGAGAGGCCAGGAAGAGTTCTGGGCAGACCTTGCCCCACAGAATGGGCAGCTCTGAGGCAGCAAAGAGCGAAGCTTTGGTGATACGCAGAATGGGGGGGGGTGGCTAAAGGTAAATGCCAAGAGATTAGGTTGGAGAAGTTGGTAGGAGGCAGGTCAGGCAGAAACCTGTGCCTCATGTTAAGCATTTTGGATTTCAATTTACATTCAATGGGATCCATTGAGGGACATTTAAGAGGTCTGATTTGTACCTTTAAAAGATCACTGTGGCTATTGTCTGGAGAATGGAATGGAGGAGGCAGAAGTGGAAGCGAGACTCATTTAGAAAACAACCATTGGTGAGGAGAGAGATTAACAGTAGTTTGGAGCAGAGTGGTAGTGGTGGGGCTGGAGAAAAGTGGATGGATTTGAGAGAGAGTGTTTGGAAATGTATCAGCACACTTGGTGATGTTTTGGGTGTGGGAGGCAAGGGAAAGGAGGCGGTAAGAATGACTCACCAGTTTCTGGCTCACGCAAACTGGGTGGATGGTGATAACCTTTACTGAGAGGGAGAAGACTGTGGGAGGAGCGAGTTGGAGGGAAGAAAGGAAGAGTTCACATTTTGGCATAATGCACTGAGATGCTTGTAAGACATGCAGGTGGAGCTGTGAAGTAGGCAATTAAATATATGAGTCTAAAGCTCAGAAGAAAGGACAGGACTGGGCAGGTATCAGCACTGAGATGCCGTGTACAGTCACGGGGAAGGTCAGTTGGTGTGGGAGGAGGGACAAAGATGGATCAGCCATAGAAGGAGGAGGAGGAAATTCAGAAGGGTATTGTCACTGAAGCCTAGAGAAGAGTTTTTTAAAGGATTGAATAGATACCAGTCCAGCTTCTTTCTTTCAGCTGCCATATAAAACATTATATCCCTGTAGACTAGGGACCTGTAGACAGATAAAATTCTATTACCATGACAGGTGGACAGACCAGATACTAGGTGCAACTAGCAGCCCTCCCACACTAGTTACTGCATCACAGAACCTGACTGGTAGCATTGGCTTGTATGAGCATAGAGAAAGCTGGAGAGGATAAATACCAAGTTCTGGAGATTGGTTGTCTCATATGAAAGGAAATGGAAGGGGATTGGAGGGAGAGGTGATAAATATTTGTCCAATAAATGGATGATAATATATGGATAAATTATGAGTGACAAGTGTTAATGAGGTAGGTTCCTTTTAGCTCCCTCTGCCATCATCCCTTCTTTCCTTGGCTTTTGGCTTCATGCAAAAAGTGCTACTTACACTAGACTCAAAAGATGGCTGAGGCGCCTGGGTGGCTTGGTTGGTTGAGTATCCAGCTCTCAGTTCGTGATCTCATCTAATGGTTTCATAGTTTCAAGCCCTGCATAGGGCTCTGCGCTGGCAGTGTGGAGCATGCTTGGGATTCTCTCTTCATCCCTCTCTCTCTGCCTCTCCCCTACTCTCACTGTCTGTCTCTCTCAAAAGATAAATAATTTAGCCCATTTACCCATAGATATCTGTACTTATTTTTTTAAGTGGCTTAAAATGTAAATAGGAGGAAAGAAGACTAACTTCTAGAAATCCTTTATTCTGTTATCTTTTTGCTTAATTCTCAGAATTTTCCAGGTAGGTAATCATATCAACCTACAAATAATGATACTGTAGTCTCCTTTCCAAAATTTATATTGGAAATATCGTTACATTAACAAAACAATCATAAATATGATTGATCAATAGTTGTCCCCTTGTGTTATTATTATTAATTATTATTTTTTTTTTTACTATGAGTGCCCCTCTTGCTTCACTACTAAGAATAAGACTAGTGCTTTGAGGTAGATAATTTTTCATTAGGTCACTAAAATATTCCTCTATATATTTATCAAGTTTAAATAAGAGTTTATGATGTAGTAAGAGTTTTAAAATTTAGTAATAGGTGTTTTAAGGTAATTTTCTTCATGTAGTTTCAAAGATGTTTTCTTATCTATTCACAATCCAGTACCTTCTCATCATCATATGTGTTTATTAGATGATAATAAATCCACTGTAGTGGGGCATAAAGATAAACCCAGATCGATAAGGAAACACAAAATCAGGTCCTTTCTATCAAAGACATGGCTTAAAGAGGTTGACAATAGAAGGTAGCATATCCTATGAGTGGCACACAGATGAACTTTTCAAAAATATCACTTTTATCACGTTCCTCTCTAATTAAGAAAAATTCATTAAATTTTTATGGCTTAATGCATAAAGTTCCAAATTTTTCACCACCTTCAATCAAACACTAAGTCTTGCCAATTTATTTCCTCGGCATTTCTGTAACATGCTTCATCTTGCCCAGCCCCACACAAGCTATGCTAAGGTCTTCATGAAAAAATGTCCAAAATGGCTTCCCTGTCTCCAGCCTTGAAAATCTGTCCAACACAAAGCAAGGCACTAAATAATGGATCACAGTTACATAATTTTTTAAAAGTATACTTATTTCTTAATCTTTTTAAAAAAATCATTATTTTTATTTATTTTTTCAAGAGAGTATACACGCACACGAGTAGGGGAGGGGCAAAGGTAGAGAGAGAGAAAGAGAGAGCAAGAATCTTAGGCAGCCTCCACAGCCATTGCAGAGCCTGATGCAGGGCTCAGTTTCATGACCGAGAGATCATGACCTGAACCGAAATCAAGAGTCAGTTGCTTAGCCAACTGAACCACCCAGGTGCCCCCTTATTTCTTAATCTTTAAATTATTTTCTTAGAGTGTATGACCTATAAAGGTCATAGGGTACAAATTCAATAAATTATAAGAGTAAAATTCAGTAATTCATAATAAATAAAAACTCTGTTATCACCACCACTAGCAGGAAATTGAATATTACCACACTCCAAAATGTCCCCTTGTGACCTTTACAAATTACTACCCTACCCTTCTCCCTGAAAGTAATCATCGTTCTGATTTGTAACCTCACAGATTTGTTCTGTTTTTGAATTTTACATAAAAGGAATCAAAGTATGTAGTCTTTTGTATTTGATTTCTTATGCTCAAAATTATATTGCTGTGTGTAGTTACTTCATTTTCAATATACAAAGATACCACATTATTTTTTTATACAGTTTCTGGACATTTGGATTATTTATATTCCTTGGCACTTAAAAATAATGCTGCTATGAATATTCCTGTACTTGTTTTTTGGTTCACACACATATGAATTTCTATCCTATATACTCAGGAGTGTTACTGCTAAGTTATAGGATATGCACATTTTCACCTTAATTAGTTAGTACCAAAAAGATTCCCAAGGGGATTACAAGAATGTATTCTTGTTGTAATTACAAGAATGTAATTCTTGTTTCATGTCCTTGCCCTGACTTGGTATTTTCAGTCTTCTTTTTTTTTTTTTTTTAATCTTTTATTTTGAGGTAAATTTTGAAACAAATTTATACTTACAGGGAAGTTGTGAAAACAGAACAGAGAGCTCCCTCAAGCAGCTTCCTCCAATGTTAACATCCTACATAATGATAGTACATGATCAAAACAAAGACATTGACATTGCTGAACCTGATACAGATCCTGTTTGGATCTCACCGGTCTTTCCCACCAACATCCTTTTCCCAGGATCGAATCCAGGATTCCACATAACACTTGTGTCTCCCTAGTCTCCTTCAGTCTTGTGATTGCTCCTCAGTCTTCCCTGTCTTCTCATTTACCTTGTTACTAGTACTAGGATACTAGTAGGGTAGTTTATAGAATGACTCTCGATTTATTTTTACTGATACTTTCTCATGGTTAGAGTGAGGCTGTATCTTTGGAGGAAGAATGTCCCTGAGGTATGTGCCCTTCTCAGGTCATATCAGGAAGCACACACATCCTATGGTATTAATCTTAATCCCTTGGGAAGGGTGATGCCTATTAGATTTCTCTCTTTTAGCTTCTAATTAACAGTATTTGGAAGGAGATACCTTGATGCTTAATGCAAATATGACTTTTCCCCTTAAACTTTTATTCATTCGTTTTAGCTTCATTGGTTGTTCCTACTGGCAGCTATTATTACTGTGATGTTCTAATGGAGATTTCCTATTTTCCTTATTACCTATGCATTTATTAATTGGAATTTTCTTGCAGAGAAAAGTTTTCCCTCTTCTCTGATATATAAATAGGATAATTTTGCCATGAACTTTAGCAAAATATTTTCTAAAGTCAGTCTTCACGCTGGTTGCCTAGTAAACTTATTTTTTAATTTCGGTAAAAATACATAACATAAAATTTACCATTGTAGCCATTTTTGAGTGTATAGCTTAGTAGCATTAAGTATAAGGTTCACTTTGTTGTGCGACCATCACCATCATCTGTCTTTATAACTATTTCCTCTTCCGAAACTGAAACTACATACATATTAAGCAATAACTTCCATCTTCTCCTCCTCTGAGGCTCTGGAACCCATCATTCTACTTTCTCTATGAATTTGACTACTCTAGCTACTTCAGTAAGGGAAATCATACAGTATTTGTCCTTTTGTGTCTGGTTGGGTTCACTTAGAGTGATGTTCTCAGGGTTCATCCATTTTGTAGTGTGTGTCGAAATTTCTTTCCTTTATAAGGTTGAATAATATTCCATTGTAGGTATGTGCCACGTTGTGTTTATTACTGTGCCTATTTATTTACGTATTTTTAGGAGCTTTTGGCATCAGAAGATGCTCTAGACCCATCTTACAGATTCCAACACTAGAACCAACTTCTCCAAAGAGCTATGGTTTTCACTAGAGGATGGTGATTAGAAACTAACTGATTGTGCCCATTATAACTGGGGTATCACTGTTTCTAGTTCCTATCGGTGGACAGAATAGGAAATGTATGTATGTTTACTAACCCATTTATCCATACATATCTGTATTTATTTCTGTACTTATCTCACTGTATATATAATTAAAAACAAAACAACACATGTTTCATACTGATACTTTCAACTCTATTCCAGCATTAGAGGGCTCCTTTTCACATTCCCCCTTTGCTTATTTATAACTTTTCTTTACCAGTAAGAAACCTGGCTTGCTTTATCTAAAAGATATGTACTTACTTGTTCAAAGTCAGTATGCATGATTCAAGTAGTTTAAATAGTTTCACTGACACCCCAGAGAAATAAGTTTAGCAACTAGAGTGTCTTGGGAATTTTTTTGTTTAGCCTTCCAATGTCCAGTCAAAACACTGTTTTCCAAAGTTCCTTGGGTCAGCTCCTTTCTTATTCAGCCCTTCAACGTGGTTACTCATGTATAAGGCAATTAGATTAATTTGTAATGTACTTAGAATTACTTGCTAAAATGTTGCATTTTATCTCGAATTGCCCTCCCACATTCTATTTTTTTATTTACTTACAATAGAATTCATTAATTTTGGTGGATGGTTCTCTGGGTTAAAAAAAATGCACAGAGTCATATTCTTATCAGCTCAGTAACAGAAAACAACCATCACCCTAAAAATGCCCTTGTGCTGTGTCACTTTGTAATTAACCCTCTAACTCCTGGCAACCACTTATCCTATCAGTGCCTATAGACTGCCTTTTCTAGAATGTCCTATAAACGGAATCATACAAAATGTAACCTTTTAGTTCTGACTTCTTTCACTTCGCAAATTCTGTTTAAGATCCACTGATGATATTGTCTGAGTCGATCATTTATTCCTCTCATTGTGGAGTAGTGTTCCATTTTATAGTCTGAGCGCTATCTTTCATCCACTCACTGATTGAAGGATAGCTGGGCAGTTTCCAGTTATTGGTTGTTGTTATTAATAAAATTTGTATAAATATGTGTATACATATTTTGTGTAAAGAAAGGTTTTCAGTTCACTTGAGTAAATACTTAAGAGTGGGGTTGCTGGGGCACATGGGGCACATGTTTAAGTTTATAAGAAACAGCCAAACCAT
Source organism: Crocuta crocuta (assembly GCF_008692635.1). Lineage (NCBI taxonomy): Eukaryota > Metazoa > Chordata > Mammalia > Carnivora > Hyaenidae > Crocuta > Crocuta crocuta. The sequence goes on from NW_027532605.1 coordinate 3,563,278, forward strand.
TTTCAGTGCAGCTATAACATTGGCATTTTTGCCAGCAAACATGGCAATACTTTGCCAGCATTAGTTATTTACAGTGTGTTTATTGTAACCCTTCTAATAGGTATGCAATGGCATATCATTATGGTTTTCATTTGCCTTTCCCTACAACTAAAAATATTGCACATCTTTGCATATGCTTACATTTCTCTTCTTTGGTAAAGTGTCAAATCTTTCACCCAATTTTTTAATTGAATACATTTAGGCAACTTTATTTTTATTTTTATTTTATTTTTTAAAGAGAGAGCAAGCATGCAAGTGGAGAAGAGGGGCGGAGGGGGGGAGAGAGAGAGGTGGGGGGGAGAGAGAGAGAGAGAGAGAGAGAAAATCCCAAGCAGAGTCCATACTCAGTGCAGAGCCCATTGTAGGGCTGCATTCCATGACACTGGGATCATGACCTGAGCCCAAATCAAGAGTCAGTGCTCAACCAACTGAGCCACCCAGGCACCCCTAGGCAACTTTTATTAAAATGGAAAAAAAAAAAAAAAACCTTTCTAAGTACCAGGCACTTGGCATACATTAGTAAATTGGGAATGGGGATAGGATACGGAAATGAATTTGGAGGCATGGTATAAACCTTCAAGGAACCAATTGTCTAATGAGGGAGGCATATAGATAAATCTTGTAATTATAAGCACAAGAAGCTTTTGATTGCTACCACTGATTGAACACTTCCTAGGAACTAGGACCTATGCCAGGGACTTAACATATACAGATGCTGATTTAGATGCACAAAGTCTGATTTTACAACATTTTAAGGTAGTTACTACTGTTCCCATTTTGCAGAAGAAAAAAGTGAGGCCACCAATTTTAATTTCCCTAAGGTCACATAGCTAGATTGATGAAAATATGCTATCTATTATATCTTATTAGGTTTCTTTTGAGGCTTAGGAACATTTCTGTTGGAAAGTTTATTTAAAAGGAATAAATATTTTTTTTTAAAGTGAAGTATAATTGACCTATAATATCCTATTAGTTTCAAGTATAGAGCATACTGATTCAATTTTTTTCTGCATTATGAAATGATCCCCATGATAAATTGAGTTACTATTACCATACAAAGCTATTACAATATTAGAACTATATTTTTTATGGTCTAAATTGTATCCCATGACTTATTTATTTTGTAAGTGGAAGTTTGTACCTCTTAATCCCCTGCACCTATATCACCAGCCTTCCCAACCCCCTTCTCTTCTGGTAACCAACAGTATCTATGTTTGTGTATCTATGACTCTATTTATGTTTTGATTTGTTTGTTCCTTAGTTTTTTAGATTCCACATATAAGTGAAGTCATATAGTATTTCTCTTTCTCTGATTTATTTCATTTAGCAAATACCTTCTAGGGCCATCCCTGTTACCACAAATGGCAAGATTTTCATTCTTTTTTATGGCTAATATTATATATGTATATCATATTTATCCATTTATCTATTAGTGGACACTTTTTCCATTTTTATTGGGTTATTTTCTTATTATTGAGTTTTGAGAGTTCCTTATATATTCTGGATATAAGTCCTCTACCAGATATGTGATTTGCAAATGTTACTACGAGACAATAGATTGATTGTCTTTTCATTCTCTTAACAGTGCCCTTTGCAGGGCAGAGTTTTTAATTTTTATAAAATCCAATTTATCAACTTTTTAATTTTATGGATTATATTTTTGGTGTCATATCCAAAAGATCTTTGCCAAATGCATAAAATTAATGGTTGGTTCTTTGAAAAGATCAATAAAATTGATAATCTAACCAGATTTAAAGGAGATGAAAAGAGAAGATACAGTTACCAGTACAAAAGAATGAGAGGATATCATTACCAACCTTACTGAAAAGATAATAATATTACAAGAAATTTTATACTAATAAATTTGTCAACTTAAATATACAAATTTTTTTTCAAAGATATGAACTATCAAAGCTACTTGAACAAGAAATAGAGAACACAATTAGTCATGTATCTATTAAAGAAATAATACTTGTACTTTAATACTTTCTCACAAAGAGAATTCAGCCCTACATGGTAAGTTTTACCAAATGTTTAAGAAATAATACAACTTCTACGCAATTCCAGAAACCAAAGAGAAGGGAACTCTTCCCAACTCAATTATATGAGACTAACATTACCGTGATCCTAAAACCAGACAAAAATATTGTAAGAAAATAAAACTACAGGCCAATATCCCTAACATAAATACAAAAATTCTTTTTAAAATTTTTTTTTTCTTCCAAATAGTTTATTGTCAAGTTGGTTTCCATATAACACCCAGTGCTCATCCCCACAAGTGCCCTCCTCCATGCCCATCTCCCCCCTCCCCTCCACATCCATCAGTCCTCAGTTTGTTTCTCAGCATTCAAGNATAGATGCAAAAATTCTTAATGAAATTTTAACAAATTGCATCCAGCAATATATTAAAAATCACAACACACTCTGACCACTGGGGTTTATTCCAAGAATGCAAGGTTGGATCAATATTTAAAATCCAATCAGTGTAATTCACTATGTGGACAGAATGAAAAAGAAATGTGATTATCTCAGCAGAACAAGCTGACAGACTCTAACATCTATTCAATTTAATAGTTCTATTTAATGTAACAAGGCTAGAAAAATAAAAAGCATGACAATTGGAAAGAGAAAAAAGTAAAACTGTCTTTATTCATAGGTGACATGTTTGTCCTAAACAATCTTTAATGAAAGAACTGATAGAACTAATTAGTGAGAACATCCAATTTGCAGGATACAAAAATCAACTTAAAAATGAGTCATATTTTACTGTATGGGCAGTGAATGGCAAGTAATTTACACTTATGAGATATTACCATATACATGACATCAAAAATATAAAATACTTATTTTTGACCTGTTAAAAATTTTTTGTTAAAAACTTTTTAGTGTTAAAAACTAAAAAACATTGCTGAGAGAAATTAAGGAAAATCTAAATAAATGGAAGTAATGAACCATAATATTGGATTAGGGTCAGTATCCTTAAGATGTCAGTTCTCCCCTAATCTACAGATTAAAGACAACTCCAGTTAAAATCTCTGTAAGCTTTTTTGTAGGAACTGACAAACTGATTTCTAAAATTTACAGATGTGAAGGGTCTGGTATGCAGAACAACTGTGAAAAAGAGCAAAGTTGGGGAATTATACTATCTAATTTCAGAACTTATTATAAACCTACAGTAACAAGACAGTGTGGTATTGGTTTAAAGATATTATAGGGACAAATGGGACAGAATGGAGAGTCCAGAAAGAGACACATACATATACAGTTGATTTTCAACGAAGCCACCAAAGTGATTCAATAGAGAAAGGATAATTTTTCCAGCATACGTTCTGGAACATTGATTGTCCACATTTAAAAAGTGCTACTGGCTTGCTCAGTCAGTGGAACATGTGACTCTAGATTTTCGGGTCATGAGTTCAAGCCCCACATTGGGCATGGAACCTACTTAAAAAAAACAAAAATAAATAAAAATAAAAAAATAAAAGGTGGGCCTCCACCTTACTTCATACCCCCTATGAAGTTAACTCAAAATTAATTATACACCTAACTATAATAGATAAAACCATAAAACTTCTAGGGGAAAACTTCTTTTATATTTAATTTGTCAATTTTTCTTAAATATTAAAAACATAAACTATAAAATAACAAATTGGACTTCATCAAAATTAAGAAAGCTTTCTCTCCAAAATACAATGTTATAACAATGAAAAGGCAAGGCATAGGATAGGGGAAATATTTTCAAACATATGTCCAACAGATGACTTGCATCTAGAATATATGAGAACTCTCACAGCTCAACAATATCAAGACAAACTGATTTAAAAACGGGCAAAGAGGGGCGCCTGGGTGGCTTAGTCGGTTAAGCGTCCGACTTTCGCTTAGGTCATGATCTCGCGGTTCGTGGGTTCGAGCCCCGCGTCGGGCTCTGTGCTGACTGCCAGCTCAGAGCCTGGAGCCTGCTTCAGAGTCTGTGACTCCCTCTCTCTCTGACCCTCCCCTGCTCACGCTGTCTCTCTCTCTCTCTCCTAGAAATAAATAAAACGTTAAAAAAAATTTAAAAAAAAATTAAAAACGGGCAAAGATTTCAAATGTACTTTACCACAGAATATGTCAGTGGCAAATAAGCACATGGAAAGATGCTCAATATCATTAGTCGTTAATCTTTTTTTAATATTTATTTTTGTATCTTGAGAGAGAACACGCACACAGGTGAGGCAGAGAGAGAGAGGGAGACAGATTATCCCAAGCAGGTTTTGTGCTGTCAGCACAGAGCCCATCATGGGGCTCTATCTGAAGAACTGCAAGATCATGACCTGAACAGAAATCAAGGGCACTTAACCGACTGGGCCACCCAGGTGCCCCCTTAGAGCAATCTTTGAAATAGGTACAAATTTGCCTCGATACCCCAGAGACGTTTGGCAATGTCTGAAGACATCTTTGATGATCACACCTGGGTTGGAGGGTATACGTTTCCTGTAATGCACAGTACAGGCCCCCACACAAAGAATTATTTGGTCTAAGATGGCAGTAGTAATAAGGTTGAGAAACTTTGCCTTAGAGACATACAAATAAAAAACTTGGTGATATACCAGTACTCATATAATAGAATAAGTAAACAAATGAATAAATGGTAAATTAGAAGACTGGACATACCAAGTATTGAATGTGGAGTAAGTGGAACCTTATGCAGAGCTGGTTGGAATATAAAATACCACTTTGGAAAATAATTTGGCAGTTTCCTTAAAAGTTAATCATAAACCTATTCCAGCTATTCTATTCCTAGGTATTTCTCCAAAAGAAATGAAGACATATGTTCACGTAACGACTTATCCATGAATGTACACAGCAGCTTTATTTGTAACAGCCAAGAATGGAAACAACCCAAATGTCCATCAATACATGAATGGATAAACAAATTGTGGTTTATTCATACAACGGAATACTATTCAGTAAAAAGAAACAAGTACTGATCTATACATTAATAAATATATAAACATATATGGATGAATATCAGGAATAATTATCTTGAGTGAAAGAAGCCAGACACTCCCCTCCAAAAAAGGAAAGTCCAGTATAGTTCCATTTATAAAACTCTTTTTTTTATAAATAACTGACCTACAGGAACAGAAAGCAGATCAGTGGTTGTCTGGGAATGAAGGTGAGAGGGGCAGAGAAGGGAAGAATTATAAAGGGGCATGAGGAGAAGTTGGAGGATGATGGATATGTTCATTACCTTAATTGCGGTGATGGTTTTAGTAGTGATTTATAAAAAATTTATCAAATCATACACTTTAAATATGTGCAGTTTAATGCATATCAATTATAACTCAGCAAAGCTGGGGCGGCAGGGAGGCTGTGACTCATGTTCTGTGTCTGTCAGTAAAATCACCCCTTTTGTCCTGGCCACTACGGACTGGACCACATCTTACTTTATAAGCCCAGTGCAGCTCTGCAATACGGGACTGAAAGGGAGTCGATGCCTCAGAGTATTTGTGACTTGAAACTCTGGCCAAGAGGAATGCCCCAGATTGGATGCTTCCAAAGGACCTGTGATATTATACAAGAAATTAGGAAACTTCCCTTCCTTGCTATATAAAGTTACCATTTATTTTTAGAATAAACTCTCATTACTAAAGCTAATCTGTGCATGTTAAGGAGCCAGAAAATTACACCTACTGATAATCAGCCTCCATATGCTTGCTGAAGTGTTCTTCCAGAACTTCTAGCCAATGCGGTAAGAAAATAAAAGATGAGTTATACATATTGGAAAGGAAGAAATGAAATTGTATTATGTATACAGTTTGTATAGCTAGAAAATTCAGGGGAATCAAACTGAAGAATTATTAGAACTAAAAAAATTGGTTTATGTGATATGGCAAGGTACAAAATTGATATACAGAATTCAGAATTTCCTAAATACCATTTAAAGAATAAACACCATATTACCGGGGAAAAATAACACCAATCAGAATGATAAGAAAATTCTCACTATCTTGGTCACTTCCCTCTGAACATTTTCTAGTTCTGTATTCTTCTCAAAGTGTTATCTTGGGAATCAACTGGAATTTATTTATGATCTTATAGCCTTTCTGGAGAAGCTATTGCTGTGATATCCGGAGTGTCATCATCTCCTCTTGATTCAGTGCAATGCCTCTGTTTCTATTTCACTCAGCAGATCAGTTGAAAACAATGTTTTGCATGCAATAGACATGCCACTGATCCTTCATACCATTTGGTTGTCTAGGAGTTTACTAATGAGTTAATTTACATAAAATGATCTTTTTTCATACTAGGTAGTTTTCTGTATGATGATGGACTTATATAATTAAGGAGAGCTGTGTAGGTAAAACAGTATGTTTGTAATTATGGACTTAAATTAAAAAGACAACAACAAAGGTGCCTGTATGGCTCAATTGGTTAAGCATCCAACTTTGACTCAGGTCATGATCTCCTGGTTCGTGAGTTCGAGCCCCACATTGGCTTCTGTGCTGATAGTGAGGAGCCTGCATGGGATTCTCTCTCTCTCCCTCTCTCTCTGCCCCTCCCCTTGCCAAAGCAATAAATAAACTTAAAAAATATAAAAAGACAAAAACAAGGAAATAAATATCTGTGTATTCACCAACTTGTATTAAAATAGTATTTAAAACTTTTGCTATATGGTATTTTAGAATGTATGTCAAAACAAAAGTATGAAATAATTGAACTATTCTAAATGATTTAAAGTCAAATAGTATTTTTATTTCTATTGCTTTTTGCTTTTATTTTTTAAGTTATAAAAAAATTCCAGTTAGTTAACATACAGTATAATAATAGTTTCAGATGTACAATATAGTGATTCAGTACTTCCATACAACACCCAGTGCTCATCACAAGTGTACTCCTTTTTTGTTTTTGAGGTTTATTCATTTTTGAGAGAGAGAGAGACACACACAGAATCTGAAGCAGGCTCCAGGCTCTGAGTTGTCAGCCCAGAGCCTGATGCAGGGCTTGAACTCATGAACTGTGAGATCCTTACCTGAGCTGAAGTCAGATGCTTAACCACTTAACTGACTGAACACACCCAGACACCCCACAAAAAGTATACTCCTTAATCCTTATAACCTATTTCACACATCTCCCCACTGACCTTCCCTCTGGTAACCATCAGTTTGTTCTCTATATTAAGAGTCTGTTTCTTGGTTTGCTTCTTTCTTTCTATTTTCTCTTTGCTTGTTTGTTTTGTTTCTTAAATTCCATATATGAGTGAAATCATATGATATTTTTTTGTCTTATTTTGCTTAGCATAATACTCTCTAGCTCCATCCATGCAATTGTAAATGGCAGTACTTTTTTTATGGCTGCATATATATTTATATATACCACATCTTCTTGATCCATTCATCTATCAATGGACACTTGGGCTGTTTCCATAGTGGACACTTGAACCTGAGCTCTTTCCATACTTTGGCTGTTGAAGATAATGCTGCTATAAATATAGGGGTGCATGTATTCCTTTGAATTAGTATTTTTATATTCTTTGGGTAAATACTGAGTAGTGCAGTTGCTGGGTTGTAGGGTAGTTCTATTTTTAACTTTCGGAGGAATCTCCGTTCTGTTTTCCAAAGTGGCTCCACCTATTTGCATTCCCAACAATAGTATAAGAGAGTTCCTTTTTCTCCACATCCTTGCCAACACCTGTTGTTTCTTGTTTTGGGGTTTTGTTTTGTTTTTGGATATGATTCATGCCCAGTTCACAGCCCAACACAGGGCTTAAACTCACAACCCTGAGATTAAGACCTGAGCTGAGATCAAGAGTTGGACACTTAACTGACTGAGCCATCAGGCACCCCTCTTGTGTTTTTTATTTTAGCCATTCTGACAGGTATGAGGTGATATCTCACTGTAGTTTTGATTTGTGTTTCCCTGATGATCAGTGATATTGAGCATCTTTTAATGTGTCTGTTAGCCATCTGGATGTCTTCTTTGGAAAAATGTCTATTCATATCTCCTGCCCTTTTTTAAAAAAAAATTTAATGTTTATTTAAAACTTTTGCTATATGGTATTTTAGAATGTATTTTTGAGAGACCGAGAGATCATGCAAGCGGGGAGGGGGATAGAGATAGAAGGAGACACAGAGTCTGAAGCAGGCTCCAATCTCTGAGCTATCAGCACAGAGCCAGACACAGGGCTCGAACCCACGAACTGTGAGATTATGACCTGAGCCAAAGTCAGACGCTCAACAGACTGAACCACTCAAGTGCCCCTTCTCCCATTTTTCATTTGGATTATTTGTTTTTTGGCTGTTAAGTTTTATAAGTTCTTTGTATATTTTGGATACTAGCCCTTTATCAGATATGTCATTTGCAAATATCTTCTCCCATTCCATAAGTTGTCTTTTAGTTCTGTTGTATTATTATTAAAAACATCCCCACTGTTCACTCTGGGACCCTGAGGCCTGAGGACACTGAATTCCCTCACTGTATGTAGATAAATAACTCAACCTCTATTGTTATGAGAGTCTCATATATAAAATGAATGAACTTGGAATTGGTCATCTTTAAGATCTCTTTATATAAACTTTGTTGTGATTCTGTAGTCTGTACATATCAAGTGTTTTCATCTCTGTTTTAAAAAGATATGCAGTAAACAGTGTTTCTCTTTAAAACAAAAAGTCCTGGAGGGTAAACATAAGTTTTGTGTTGCTATTGTTGAAAATGTTATTGTAATACCACTAGTCTTCTATGTATCCTATATTGAAAATATGACATGGGACATAGAGAATGTAAAAGGAACCATAATTCTGTCTATTGTCACTTAACTAGATTGGAATTTGACTCTCTACCAAATTTAATGTTGTTGGGGCGCCTGGGTGGCTCAGTTGGTTAAGCGTCCAACTTCGGCTCAGGTCATGATCTCACAGTTCGTGGGTTCGAGCCCCGTGTATGGCTCTGTGCTGACAGCTCAGAGACTGGAGCCTGCTTCAGAGTCTGTGTCTCCCTCTCTCTCTGCCCCTCCCCCACTCCCTCTCTGTCTTTGTCTCTCAAAATAAAATAAAAGACATTAAAAATTTTTTTTTAATTTTTAAAAAAATATTGCTAAGGCATACCTGGGTGGTTTGGTTGGTTAAGTGTGCAACTTTGGCTCAGGTCGTAATCTCACACTTTGTGGGTTTGAGCCCCGTATTGGGCTCAGTGCTAACAGCTGAGAACCTGGAGCCTGCTTCAGATTCTGCCTGTCTGTCTCTCAAAAATAAATAAAAATTTTAAAAAGAAATTAAAATTTTAAATTTAATATTGCTAAAATAAGAGGAATAAAGTTTATATACTTAAATACCAGGTCATCATCATACTGGCAATAAGTAATGAAATACCCAGTTATTAAAAGTTTTCTTTTTAAGTTTTTATTTTTATTTATTTGAGAGAGACAGAGACAGAGTACATGTGAGTGGAGAAGGGGAAGAGAGAGGGGAAGAAAGAGAGAATCCCAAGCAGTGTCTGCCCTGGCAGCATGGAGCCTCATGCAGGGCTCGATCTCACAAACCTTGAGATCATGACCTGAACCGAAATCAAGAGTCAGACACAACCAACCGAGCCACCCAGGAGCCCCTGAAATATCAATTACTGAACAATTATTCAGTTAAAATTTATTAGGTGCTCAAAGTTCTGGTACAGTCCTTATGGAAATGGAATAATCTACAGTGTGTGCACGTGCGCGCGCGCGCGCGCACACACACGCACAGAAACAAAACAGGCCAAAAACATTAAAAAAAGTTTTTTTAATGTTTATTTATTTTTGAGAGAGAGAGACAAAGACAGAGACAGACAGACAGCATGAGCAGGGCAGGGACAGAGAGAGAGGCAAATTGCAGGCTGCAGGCTCCGAGCTGTCAGCAGAGCCTGATATGGGGCTCAAACCCACAAACTGTGAGATCATGACTTCAGCTGAAGTCAGACGCTTAACTGACTGATCCACTTAAAATAATTTTCCATAATACCATGTGTATTACTCCTTTGGAGATTACTAGATATAAGAACATAGCTCTGGTGTCTTAACATTCACATCAAATACTTCTGGACATACTCATTCATTTGACCAATATTTACTGAGTGCCCATTTTATGACTCACACTGTTCGAGGTGCTCCCAATTCAGCCACATATGTTTAAAAGTCCTTACTTTCATCAAGCTTACATTTCAGAGGGTATATATGACTTGTAGCCCAATTGTTACTTTTTTCTTAAAGAAATGTATCAACTTTATTTCACTGCATACCCTAGTTATAAAATATATAATTCTTGTATATTGGAAACAAACTACAATGATACAGAAAATGATTCTTTTACAATCCCATCCACTGGTATAATTACTATGAATAGTTTGGTGTATTTATTTACAGACTTCTAGAATAGTTTTTTTTTAATTTGCAAACTGAATCACTCTTTTATAAACTGTTTTCTCACTTGGCAACACCATATACCATTATCCTATATCATGAGTATGTTTGTGTAAAAAGGCATCTAGATGTAACTCTTTCTTTTTATTGGTTGCATAATTCACAGTATACACAGACTGCAAGTTATTTTAGCCATTCTTTTATTAAGATCATTGAGGTTATTTCCAGTTTGCCCAATATGATTACTGTTTTGCTCAAGAAATCTTTGCCTATCCCAAGGTATTCTCAAATTCACCATGTGGGACCTAGAGTCAGAGAGAGGTCCGGCTTGTGTCTGGGTCACTAGACTAGGGAAACAGAAATTGGAGTTTAGGGATTGGGCAGCCAATATCGGAGGGCTTAAGAGCCCAGAGAGAACAGAGAGCAGCCAGCCTGGTGCTTTGCATGCAATTTTCCTTCAAGGCTTTTGTTTGCAATTCCTAAGCCGTACATGCTGAGGGCAAAAGGATGAGAAACCCAGCAAAAAGCAGCTAGGTGCTAAGAGTCTCAAAATCTAAGAAAAGGTTTTGACAGTCTCTCCTATTTTTCTTTCTTCATTTCCTTTGTAGGGGTTGGAGAGAGGGGAAGCAGGAGGAAGAAGGCCTTGGAGCCAGGCTAAAGCCTAGGAGATAAATAGAAAGTCACCAGAGGGTTTTGAGGGAAATGAGAGCCTGATTTGGAATCAGTTGCATAATACTGGCATCAAAAGGGCTCCTTCTGGGGGCGCCTGGGTGGCTCAGTCAGTTAAAGCATCCAACTTTGGCTGCAGGTCATGATCTCACAGTTCATGAGTTTGAGCTCCAGGTCCGGCTCTGTGCTGACAGCTCAGATGTCTGTGCCTGCTTCAGATTCTGTGTCTCCCTCTCTGTCTGACCCTCCCCCATTCACAGCCTGTCTGTCTGTCTGTCTCTCTCTCTCAAAAATAAATAAAACATCAAAAAAATTTTAAAAGGGGGGGCCCCTTGTGACTGTCCTGTCAATGAAGGGACTGCAGCACAGGGAGTTGTCCCACCCACAGTGACGTATCACCCGGAGCAGCACATTTAACTCTGACCCCCCCAGTGCAGCTTTTCTTGAACTATGCAGGTTCCTCAAAGCCATGTTGCTGCCATGTGTGTAAGGGTGAGTCAAAGGCAAGGAGAGTTCTGGCCCAAAGTGGTGACATGGCGGGTTGAAGGATAAAAGGGTGTTGGAGGCCAGGAGATGGGGAGAGAGTGGGGAGAAAGAGCTCAAGGAAGAAAATGGAACCCCAGAATTTGTAAGGGTAGGATCTGGAAGAGAGAGGGCCTGGAACCAGGAAATTAGAATGCTAGAGGAGTCTAATGGGGGGAGGGGGCGGCAGAGAAAGAGGATCACTTTGGAAGCGCTTGAGTTCCATGGACTGGCCAGTTGTAGGTCGAAATGGCCAGCAGGCACTGAGAAATATAGGTCTGGGATTTGAAAGAGCACTTATGGTTTTTCCCTATTCCAATCTATGCCCTTTCTGTATTCCCTCCTCCTTTCCATCTCTCCTTTTATAAATTTGGGAATCAAAAACATGGTTGAAGTTGCAGAAATGAATGAGATCTTTAAGTGAAAACCTACATAAAAAAAGATTTTTTTAAACCATGGTATAATAGAATTTTATAATTTAAAAAGCTCAATCTAGAGACATCTGGTTGGTTCAGTCAGAGGAGCACGTGACTGTTGATCTTGGGGTCATGAATTCGAGCCCCATGTTGGGTGGAGAGATTACTTAAATGAATAAAATTTTTAAAAATTTTATAAAGCAAAAGAATTAAGAAAACTAAATTACTAAAAAACCCACAAACCATAAATCAAAACAACAACAAAAAACAACCAATATAGATAATCTGATTCATCATGAGAACTAGGGATCATGCCTCACATCCTAGGAAAAGGGTCATCTAGATTCTACTAGACAGGCCTTTAGGGTAAATGGTAGTTGTAATGTAGTTCATTCACGGCACCTGAGTGGCTCAGTCGGTGGAGCAGGGAGACTTTGGCTCAGGTCATAATCTCACACTTTGTGGGGTTCTGATGGGTTTAAGCCCCACGTTGGGCTTTGCACTGACAACACAGATCCGGCTTTGTATCCTCGGTCTCCCTCTCTCTCTCTGCTCCTCTTGCTCCCTCCCTCTCTCTCAAAAATAAATAAAGATTTTTTAAAAATGCAGTCCATTCCATGGTTGGACATCGCAAATCCTGCAGAAAGCTTCTTATATTGAGTTCAAACTTGCTTCTCTATAAAATGCGTTTGCTAGTTCTTTAATATAAATACTCAAGCTTTCATCTACTTTGCAAAATAAAATGGTATAATTCAAAGAATACAGTAGGCCTCATTAATTGCCTACAATTGGCCAACTAATCATCAGCATGTAATTAGTTCTAAAGAAGAGCAATAGAATATTAAAACAACCTGATCACTTTTTTCACATACTAGATTAGAAAATTGAGGGGCACCTGGGTGGTTGAGTCCATTAAGTGTCCAACTTCGGCTCAGGTTATGATCTCACAGTTCGTGAGTTGGAGCCCTGCATCGGGCTTTGTGCTGACAGCTCAGAGCCTGGAGACTGCTTCGGATTCTGTGTCTCCCTCTCTCCCTCTGCCCCTCTCCCGCTCTCACACTCTGTCTCTTGCTGTCTCTCAAAAACAAACATTAAAAAATTAAAATAAATTAAAATTTTAAAAAAATTGATGCTATCTAGTGTTGGCAAGGGTGTTGGAAATGAACATTTGCATCCTCTGCTGATAAGGTATCAGTTAGGATACCTTTTCTGGAGGACCCTTTTTCAGTAGGCACCCAAATTTAGAAATGTCCATTTTTGATCTAGCAAGTTCACTTCTAGGAATTTATCTTAATGGAACAATTAGAAAAATGTTCAAATATATACATTCTCCAAGTATGGGCATTGACTTTTTGTATTGCAAATGCTTTAATTGAGGTATAACATACATATAGTAAAATATACAAGATTTATACAGCTCCATGAATTTTTACAAAGCAAGCACTCCTGCGTATCTGCCATCAAGGTATATAACATTACTGGCACCCCACAAAGTCTCTCCCATCCTTCTCCAGTCGCAGCCTCCCAAAGGTAACTACTACTCTCACTTAGATTAGATTCCCAGGGAGGTAGGCTCAGATATATTGTGAAGCTGGGACCAATAATTGTATGAGGGAAGAGAAGAGGAGGGGAGGGAAGGGAAGAGAGGGGAGAGGAAGGGAAGGGAAGAAACAGGACTGAGAAAGTTAGGTTAAATTGCAAGGTCAGCAAAGTCTTCCACTAACTCTACAGGAGCTCTGAAGCTCTGAGTCTCCAGGATTCGCAAAGTGATCTTCAGTCAGCTGAGCCATTTCCTCCTGAGGAGGGATCCCAATGATGCTTTCCATTAGTTCTGCTTGGTTTTGAACATCCTATGAATGGCATCATGAATGGTATCATCCTATGAATAGTACATGCTTTTTCTCTGTTGCTTCTTTCATTCAGCATAATGTATGTGAGATTAATCCATATTGTTTCATTCTCTTTCAGTATACTGTGATATATTTATTCTGTAGTTGAGTGTTTGCTTCATTTTCAGGGTTTGGCTACTTTGAATACTGTTGCTCTAGATATTCTTGTAAATGTCACTTGATGTATATTTACATGCATTTCTGTTGGGCATATACCTAGAAAAGGGTCATAGAACACACATGTTCAGCTTTATTAAATATTTTTCCAAAGTGGCTGTTCAAATATGTGTTAAATATTTTTCTAACGTAGTTGTACAAATTTATGCTCCCACGAGCAATGTAAGAGACTTGTTCCAAGTTGTCACTAATACATATTATTCTGATGGATGTAGTGGCATGTGTATGTGGTTTTTATTCTAAGTTTATTTTATGTACTTTATTTCTTTATTTTGAGAGAGAGAGAAAGAGGCAGAGAGCAGGGGATGGGCAGAGAAAGAGAGAGAGAGAGAGGGAGAATCTCAAGCACTGGGAGCCCCTCAGGGCTCAAACTTAGAAAACTGAATTTAGGAATCCTGAGACCAGACCTTGACCTGAGCTGAAATCGAAAGTCAGAGGCTTAACTAACTGAGCAACCCGGGCGCCCAAGTCTTTGTAGTTTTAATGCATTTTCTTGGTGACTAGTGCTGTTGAGCACCCTTTCATATGCTTATTGGCCATTTAAACACTCTTTTATAAAGGGTCTTGTGGCCATTTTAAAATTGGGCTTTATTTTTCTGGTTGATCTGTAGGAGTCCTTTATATCTTCAAGATATAGGTCCTTTGGCAGATATATATTGCAGCTATCTTCTCCCACCCTGTGGCTCCTGTTTCCCCTCTTCACTGTACAGAAGGAAAACCACTCTAGGGAAGTTGACTAAAATGTCAGCAGTAATTGTGTCTGGGTGTTGGATTTTCCTCTTTGTTTTACTTCTTCATATATTCCAGCTCTTTAAAAAGCATGTAATGAAAAGAATACTTCAGACACAATAAAAAGAATGAGGTGTTTTATGAAAGCAGCATATTTAAAACTTAATGATGTAATTTAAAGGCTACCCACTGGAAAAGGTTAGCCAGGACAAGGACTTTGCTATAATTTGCCTTTGATATTACATGTAAATGCCTGCACAGATCTGCTGGAGACACCTGGTGGAGAGTGTCAGTAAGTTTTCAGCAAATGTACTTGAAACATCACAGCATAAAAGGCCAGCTTACTTCCCAGATGAGAAATGAACACAACACATAGCTTGGTTCCTTTATCATCTCAGTTTTGGGATAACTAAAAAGACTCTTCAACTCTCAGTGTTGACCTACCTCACCAGTGGGCTGGCTCCAGGAATGGCCAGGAAATATGACAAAAATTCAGATAGAGCAAAAGACAATGAGGTTAGAAGTGGAAATGAGACCAACTCAGGCCCGGCTACATAATTTGTGGCACCCGGTGCAAAATGAAAATGTGGGGCTTTTGTTGAAACAGCAGGAGAAAAGGCACTAAAACACACGACTAAAGTACTTAAGTACGTACAGGTCCAAAATAAAAAGATTTTTCCTTTCTTCCAAGGCCTCTCTCTCAGCCCATCGTGATATTGTTTATCTGCTATTTAATGTCATTCTAGATAAAGAAAAATTTTAAACTTCACTTATTGGCATGAATTTTATTCATCTTTATATTATGTCATGCCAGTTTTAAATGCAGATAGAAGAGTATTTAACTCCTATGTGGAATCACCAAAATTGTATGATCCATATTCCATAGCTTGTATGTGAATACATATTTTATTCTTACCATAACAGTGGAAACAGTCTATGACACTAACTCAATTGTTTTTCTTTTCTTGGTACTCACATCTTCAGCTTACCGCAAGGAAGGACTAGACAGAGAAGGAACTGCCTGTGGCCCTCTCTTTCCCTTTCCTTTCATGCCATGATTTTCAGCCTATGTGATTTGCTAATACAGGAAAAGAACACAGATAAGAAAGGTGATGATAAGTTTGTTGGGTTGTTCATTCAGGTTCCTCAGAACACCACTGCCTTCCTTTTTTATCGGAAGCAAGTCCTGGCTCACGGGGGCTGTCAGCGCCCCCCACTTATTCGCAAATGTAACAGGCTTATACTCAATTTGAGCCTCATTGAACTCCTGAACATCATGGGTCCATGGGAATTCTGTGCTCACTGGACACTTGTGAGCATTAGATGTGAATGGAATGGGGGCAGCAGGGAGAGAAGGACAGACACGCATTGTACGTTGTGTCCCTATTTATGGACCTGCTTCACTGTCCTTTGGCTTCAATTACAAGTTCAAAGGTAAATTTTTTTTGTAAGAAGAGGATTTCATTTTTTCCCTCCAGGTTTTTATTTAAATTCCAGTTAGTTAACATGCAGTGTAATATTGGTTTCTGGTGTAGAATTTAGTGATTCATCACTTACATATAATACCCGGTATGCATCACAAGTGCCCTCCTGAATCCCTACCACCTATTAAACGCATCTCCACACTGGCCGAGCCTCAGAGAAAAAGTTTTTAAGAATTTCAAGATGGCAGTAGCAGAACCAGGTACAGTGCCCTTCTGAGTGTGGAGCCTGCTACAGTTGCTAAGGTCATAAGGCCACGAAGCCAGCTCCGGAATGGTTCTGTCTTTTTTCTTTTTCTTTTGTTTTCTTTTGTTTCCTTTCCTTTCCTTTCCTTTCCTCCCCTCCCCTCCCTCCTTCCCTCCCTCCCTCTCTTTCATTCTCTCTTTCATTCTCTCTTTCATTCTCTCTTTCTTTCTCTCTTTCTCTTTCTCTCTTTCTTTCTCTCTTTCTTTCTTTCTTTCTTTCTTTCTTTCTTTCTTTCTTTCTTTCTTTCTTTCTTTCTAATGGGTNTTCTTTCTTTCTTTCTTTCTTTCTTTCTTTCTTTCTAATGGGTAAAGAAAGAAAACTCTTAATCCTGCACAGTCATGGCTCCTACAGGATCAGACACATTGAAAATACAGCCTGGAAGAGAAAAATCATATTAAGAATTACAGGTGTTTTGTTACAGTGCCAGAATTTTGGCTAGGCTGATTATCAGACAGAAATAATAAACAAAACCTTTTGAGAAAGGACAGCGCTCAAAATAGCTACTTCCACTGGATCAGTTTCAAAGATTTACTTGTGTACATACCAGGCTTTAGTGGAGTTCCCTGCCACTCTAAGGGGACATTTGCTATTACTTAGACTTGCTTTATGAATGTGTGTTTCAACCAGTCTGTACCAAGCCAGACACAGTGACAGGTATTAACTCTGGATGTGAAGATTACAACTTAAATGTTTCTATTCTGTCTTTGCATTTCACACTTAGAGAAAAAATGAAAACAATGGAATACTACATGGCAATGAGAAGCAATGAAATCTGGCCATGTGTAGCAACATGGATGGACCTTGAGGGTGTTATGCTGAGCGAAATAAGGCAGAGAAGGACAAATATCATACGTTTGCACATAAAGGAGGATTAGGAGGAACTTGACGGAGGAACAAGGGGGAGAAGAAGGGGGGAAATGGTGGGGGAAAGGGAGAGAGGCAAACCATGAGAGACTTGAATGCTGACAAAAACTGAGGACTGATGGATGGGGGGGAGGAGGGATGGGCATGGAGGAGGGCACTTGTGGGGATGAGCACTGAGTGTTATGTGGAAACTAATTTGACAAACTATTTGTAAAAAAAAAAAAAAAAATGAAAACAAAACTGGGGAACGAGATGGAAACTATAACCTCTGCTTGCTTTTTACCCATTGGGGGAAAGCAGCAAATGTGTGCATCTGCGGTTTGACTTTTTCTGCCATGGAATGGGCAGTGCTGATTTTGTGTGACAGCTGTGTAAGGCCAGCTTCAGCAACACACTCTGGGCTGTGGATGCAGAACAAGGAGTTACATCCAGCTTCTGTGGACTGGGCTAAGCAGACTCCTAAGGGGAATAGCTAAGCAGGGTATAGACTGGACACAAGCTTGTCTGCATATGCTGAGCGCTCAACAGAGGCAGGGGGTGTGGTTTGATAAGAGTAAAACTACCCACAGGGAAGTTGCTCAGAGATTTATCCCAGATCTTGGGAGATGAATAACTGCTTATGTTTGTCTTATATTTTCATCTGTGCTTTTACTGGCAGGAAG
Source organism: Crocuta crocuta (assembly GCF_008692635.1). Classification (NCBI taxonomy): domain Eukaryota; kingdom Metazoa; phylum Chordata; class Mammalia; order Carnivora; family Hyaenidae; genus Crocuta; species Crocuta crocuta. The sequence continues at coordinate 3,581,345 of NW_027532605.1, forward strand.
TTCACTTTATCATTTTCATAAATGCATATATTTATGGCACTTTTAATTCTTTGGGGGATGAAATAGATAAGTCCATCATAACTAGATAAGTGACTGTGGCTGAGGGTTGGAATAATTTGGCTACGAAGATCATGAGACATTAGTGATAAGAACAAGTGATGTGTGATCAGAGGTCAGACCACGACCGAAGCCTGGACGGCTCAGTTGGACTGACTGATAGAGATCGCTGGCTGCTCTCCAATGCCTGTTTCCTATCTTCTAGGATGATAAAATGCCTGGTTTTTGGTTGGGTACATGGCTTGGTGCATTCTCCAGCTTCTTATATAAGTATAGTCATGTAACTAGGTTGTCCTCAATGAGCTGAAAACTCACCTACTCTTTCCTGTCTTTTCCTCTCTCTTGCTACCTAAATGCAGATCCTGTTGTCTTAGATTATGAGAAGGGCCATAGTCTAAGGATGGAAGGAGTCTGAGTCTCTGAGGACATTGGGGTACAGCTACCATTCAGCTTACCAAATCACTTCTATCTTATTTAAGCCATCGTTATTTTGTCTTTTTGCCACTCATAGTTAAGGCTAATGCCTTAACTTTTCTTGATATAAAGTATTCCTGCAGGCTTAGCTTGGCTGGACTTGTTCTGGTCAGAAGGGCCATCTTAAGGACTTTATACATAGGTGCAAAGGTCTGTTTTCATACTCATGTCATTATAACATAGCAGAAAGCCCATTACAGAATCTCTCTCTCTTGGTGTATTAAAAATCTCATGCAGGAAACTGGGGCAGATTATTGGTAAAGTGTATTAAAAGGCAATGGTCTTCAGGACCCTACTCAGTGTGGGAGCCATTCCTTAAGAACAGCTGGGCTGAGTGAAGGCTGATGGTGGGAGCAAGGAAGTGGCTGCCATAGAGTAACAGGTGGGAGGCATCTGTAGAAAATGTTGTCAAAGGAAAATCTTGACAAATAATTAGTTGATTAATTTAGTTCTTTAAATGTAAACAAAATATCTAGTTAGGAAAAGACTGTTAGGCCATGGCATCTAGGGTCGCCCAGGTTTGCTTGTTATCTTAAATGAAAGAATGCAAGTAAATGTCTAACACAGCGCTTGGAATCTAGTGATCAACATGTTAACTGCTAATATAGTATTGTTACTGTGTTACAACAAAAGAGTTAAGCTGCCCAGAGACGGCTCTCACTACTGTGCAGTAAAGGAAGCCTTTTGTTATCACCATTCATCTAAGTGACCTGGCCCATTAGTCTCTATTCATTAACCAACTGAATTGCCAACTGAATAAAGTGAGGTCTCTCCTTTAACCTAACTTTTAACTTTTGTCTTGTCTCCTGGTAATTTTTAGGTTGACTGCATTATATGTTTTACTTTCTTTCATAAAATCCAGTATGTATTTCCATTTATAGCATATCTCAATTCAGAGTAGACACATTTCAAGTGCTCAATGGCCACCTGAGGCTAATGGCTATCATTTGGGAAGTGAAAGTCTGGATTACCTATAGATTGGGTTATGATTCTCATAATAATCTGGATAATGAAATTATAATCCTTAGAATTTATTTTTAAAAGATAACATGTCACATGCTTCTGCTACATTGGTATGATAAATTGATAGAAATACCTGTCCTGGGGGAAAAATAATATCAAAGCTACCAATTTCCCACTATAATGGCACTCCATCCTATGTTCTAGGGATGAGAATACATGAACTCTCTCTGACTTTTCATTATTTTGCCCACTTCTATACTCGAAAGCCTTGATATATCAATTTACCTGTGTGATGAGTTTGCCCTGCAGCAAGCTGTGCTAATACACCGTGGGCATAGTTGGGCTTGTTTGAAAGGGTTAACCCTCCCTTTCAAGGGAGGTTGGTTAACCCTCCAGGCATGGAACTCTGTGCTTTTAAAAATACTTGGCCTGGGGCGCCTGGGTGGCTTAGTCGGTTAAGGGTCCAACTTTCGCTTAGGTCATGATCTCGCGGTTCGTGGGTTCGAGCCCCGCGTCGGGCTCTGTGCTGACTGCCAGCTCAGAGCCTGGAGCCTGTTTCAGAGTCTGTGACTCCCTCTCTCTCTGACCCTCCCCTGCTCATGCTCTCTCTCTCTCTCTCCTAGAAATAAATAAAAAATATTAAAAAAAAAAATACTTGGCCTAAGGGAGAAGCACTTACATAGCATCCTATCTCAAGCTACTGATTTCCAAAACCATTTGAAAGGGCTTAGCTTTTACTGTAAGGAGAGGTGGCCAGTTTTCCTCAAATTCCGGCTACTGCAAACTCTCTTATTCCTTACCATCAAAAGGATATTAGAGAGAGAGGGAAAAAAAATTACCATCAAAAGGATATTAGAGAGAGAGGGAAAAAAATTACCATCAAAAGGATATTGGGGGGTGGGGGGGAAGACATTAGAGTGGAGGAAGTGACTTGGTTCCCAGAGACTGCTCTTCCTGCTATGCAGTGGAAGCTGTCTTTTTATCACCCTCCATCTAAGTGACTAGAATATTAGTCTCTCTCTCCAGTCTCCTGTTAAACACACTGGCCGATGCACTAGACACCTGACCTTCATGGCCAGCGCGCTACCTAGCACACTCCCTCTGTCACCACCCCCAATTCCCATTCCTGTCAGTTGAGTTCTGTGTTTGCCAAGAGTTGCTGACTACTTTCCAAATTGTATGTTCTTTTTTTTTAATTTTTAATGTTTACTTATTTTTTAGAGAGAAACAGAGTGCAAGTGGGAGAAGGTCAGAGAGAGAGGGAGACAAAGAATCCGAAGCAGTCTCCAGGCTCTGAGATGTCAGCACAGAGCCCGATATGGGGCTCGAACCCATAAACTGTGAGATCATGACCTGAGCCGAAGTCAGATGCTAAACTGACTGAACCAATCAGGTGCCCTCCCAAATTATATATTCTGATTGTACTTTTAATAGATTAAATATAAGTTAAAGTGATAGATCATGATTTGAAAATAATTAAAGGCGTTAGAAAGGGTTGATAAAGGTGTCTTTTTTTTTTGAAGATATTATTTTTAAGTAATCTCCACACCCACTGTGGGGCTCAAACTCACAACCGCAATATCAAGAGTGACATCCTTCACCAATCAAGCCAGCCAAGTGCCCCAATAAAGGTGAGTCTTAAAAAAAATTATAGAGTATGAAACTGTTGTAAAAATAGAGGGAAAAATTTTAAATCCAGAATATGTCCTCTGATCACTTTGTGAATATTTTTAAGGTTTTCTTCTAAGGAAATAAACACAAGAGGTGTAGTTTATGCAAGAAAAACTATAGACGTATCCGACAATTACATGCTTAATGAAGGGCCTTGGCTTTCCAGCAAATTGACAAGGAGTATGCAAAACAGAATAGATGTGATTTCCTGTCTTATCTAGCTTTTCTTCTCCAATAAATTAACAAACTGCTTGTTCAGATCACACTGAAGAGGACTGTTTTCACTGCATTTTATTGATAATTTACATATCCTAAAACGGTTCATGTGGACAATAAATGCTTTTCCTTTTTTTAAATTTATTTTTTATTTTTTTATTTTGAGAGGGAGAGAAAGAGGGAGTGATAGAGGGGCACAGATAGGAAGGCAGGGGATCCCAAGTGGGCTCTGTGCTGAACCATAAGATCATGACCTGAGCCAAAGTCAGATACTTAACTGACTGAGCCACCCAAGTGCCCCAATAAACGCTTTTTCTTGAACCATATTGTTTCTCCATTCAGGGAGAAGGACTAGTTTCTGGGTTTTTACTTTTTTCTTTTTAAGTTTATTTATTTTGAGAGAGACACAAAGAGAGAGAATCCCAAGCTGACTCTGCATTGTCAGTGCAGAGCCTGATTCAGGGCTCAAACTGACTAAGTGTGAGATCATGACCTGAGCTGAAATCAAGAATTGCACACTCAACCAACTGAGCCACCGAGACACAACTCTGGGTTTTTATTTTTATTTATTTTATTTATTTTGATGTTTATTTATTTTTGAGAGACAGAGACAGACTACAAGTGGGAGAGGGGCAGAGAGAGAGAAGGAGAATCCTCTTCAATCAGAAGCAGGCTCCAGGCTCTGAGCTCTCAGCACAGAGCCTGATATGGGGCGTGAACTCATGAGCCGTGAGATCATGACCTGAACCAAAGTCAGATGCTTAACTGACTAAGCCACCCAGCTGCCCCTCTGGGTTTTTATTTTTAATGTCGTTTATGAAGAATTGACTGTCTTTTAAAACAACACTGCAAGTGGTAAGAATATATAGCTTGACAGCCAATAGTCAATCACAAAGCACAAGGGTGGTTTTAAACAGTGTAACAGTATAACTTGACTATCAGTAATTATTGAATCTGCTGTATGCAGCACAATACTATTAAAAAGAGTTTGACAGTTCTTTTCATTCATTTTGTAATTGTAAAGCTAAAATAGAAGATGCTGCAGAACTATCCTTTGGCCCCCAGAGGGCGCAAGGCAGAAAGAAGTCAGAGCGGAGAGCTGGGTTCCTCCAGGTGGGGGCCTTGGACCTTACCAATGCTGTTAAAGAGAATAGGAAGAGAGGTCCACATCCACCTCAGAGGACATTGAATATGGGATTCTAGTAGACACAAAGACTGTCTATATTTAACTGTAGCCCTCATTTGAAGTGTTAAAAATTGCAAGAATTGCAGAAACCTCCTTTTCCCCTTCTGCCTTATAAATACAAATGGAGTATGTATGTGAGGATATTAGAGAATCAGAGAATATTCCAGAGTGTGCATGCACATGTGTGTGTGAGAGGGTGTGTGCACATGAGAAAGAGTGTGAGAAAGAGTAGGAGGGGGCACACCGTGTTCCAGGCTTTAATTCTCATAAGCAACATAAGAATACTGTTGAAAGTATGTGAATTTGGCTAAGTTATGCATAAAATTGACAGTTCTAAATGTTCTGTCAAAGGCTAGAGCTGCAGATTTTCCCTTCAAGACAGGAAACAAAACCCAAGCTCTCCCTACTATTTCAGTGACATTTTACTTATGCTTAGATGCTTGGAAGAGTGTTACTAATTGAGCGGGAACTCTTCCTCTTCAATATTTTATTGAAGTGTTTCAAGCAACGCTAGTAGCACAATATCCACTATTAAGAATTTTGCACATCGATGTAACGGCTACACGGATATCATTCATTTATTGAAATTATCATTATTATGAACACATAATGGAAAAATGCTCCTCAAAAGAGGAAGGAGAATGTTGACCATTAATAGGACAAAGCTGTCTTCAAAAGATTAAGAGATGTGGGAAATTGTTCACATTTGCGTTTTCAAGTACACGAGAATAGAGTTCATCTACGTGCGTGTATCCACAAGGTTTTGGATGAGGAGGCTCAGGAATGTCTCCAGTTGCTTCCTTGATCTGTAGGCAATCAGTCCTCCCTTGTTGGCCCATCGATCCACACCAGCAGCACCTTCGTTTTCCATGTGGTACACCAGCTGTGGCAAATCAAGCCCCATCTCGGAATTTCTTTGCAGGCATTCTCTTAAGTCTACCATTCCCCCACCCATGGCCTTGAGTATGGCATGAGCAGCACAAGAGTCCCACTTGAACGTGGTATCCTCTGAAAAGATGTAAATGTCAACAAGGCCTTGAACAACACAAAGGCTCTTGTAACCAGCCCCAGCTGCCCGGAATATGCGCTCACCACATACACGTGACAATGCGGCTTTGATAGTGTCCTTTTCACTTGTACTGATGACAGCTGAAAACTGGTGGGAGCACTCCGCCTCAGAGCTGGTTTTTTCAGTCATTTGGCTCCGTGCTTCACTGTTCTTTCCTTTAGAGTCAAGACGCTGAAGTGAATGGATGTTGGTACCCATGTAAGAAAGGCCCCAGTAGCACTGTCCTTTCCACCTGCGGAAGAGAACTTTCAGTTTGTGGCCATCGGCTGTCACATTTGTTTTATTACTTTTGTTGTTTTCCAACAGGGTGATATGAAAAAAGTAGATCAGGCAACAAATCCCAATACCTTTAATGCTAGAAATAGGTATCAAGTAGCTAATTCGTGTGTAAAAGTAACTCCTTTGCCTGCACCTGCTCCTGTGGCTGTCAGTGAGGAATGTTGTCAGTATTATCACATCAAACTAGAACAATGCGAAACATCTGTGGGATTTCTGGCCTCCAGGACCACGGCAGAATTTTATTGCCACTTTCAGTGTTTAAAGTAAAAGAAGGGAAAACACGAACAGATAAACCATCTCTCTGTTCAATTTGCAAATCTTTTCCCAGCCTTACAAGTCTGTCTTCATTTGGTGATTTCTTTTCATTTTCTTATTCACCAGCTCCACTTTGATATTAACACCAAGAAAGATGGACTCATTATTTTTGGCCACAACAACAGTAGTACCTGCTTCTCAATGTTTAACTTATGATATTATGTTGGGTAATTTACTCTATTTACAGAGGGGGGAACAGGGCCTTGGAGAATGTGGGTATAAGTGTGTTAGTCAGTGGTAGGATCCATGTGTAAACCCAGGAAGCCTCACTCTAGATTCGGCACCACAACTACTTTGTCAATCATTTCTAGGCCATGACTATGTCTGCATCTGGTCCCAATTCTTTTTAATTTCTTAATGACCCTTTAAAGAGAGAAGAAACACCTTTTTGGTTTGAAAGAAGGCGGGGTTAGGGGAAAAATGTCAAAACTGAAGAGGTGGTGTTTATGACCATTAAGGAACAAATAATTCTTAGTTGCGTGAAGCAACTCAAAGTTCAGTAAAAATATGTAGCCGTATACAAATGGGAAAATAGGGCCTATTTCAAGATGAAACTGAAACCACAGGAGAAAAGCTGCTTGCTTCTGTTTGGACACTGTCATGCCCTGGAGTCAGCCTAAGCACAGGCCATATGCAGAGCCAACAGATGACGGCCTGGCCACTTCCATGCTCTGTGCAGAAGTCCATGGAAGGGGGAGTGGGGAACAGACCCACAGTCAGGGTCTAGTCCTGACCATACCTACCCATCTTGTCATTGTATAATTTTCATATTTGATTTGAATTTCTTCTAAAATTGCATAAATGTTTGACTTGGCTCTGTAGCAATAGCATCTATCTTGTTCCAAATGTAGTAGAAGACAGTGTTACCACTGTTCTATCAATCTGGTTTTGAATGGATTCTAGAAAATAGGAAACAGAGCGCCTGGGTGACTTAGTCAGTTGAGTGTCCAACTTCGGCTCAGGTCACGATCTCACAGTTCATGGGTTCGAGCCCCGCGTTGGGCTCTGTGCTGACAGCTAGCTCAGAGCCTGGCGCCTGTTTCAGATTCTGTGTCTTCCTCTCTCTCTGACCCTCCCTTGTTCATGCTGTCTCTCTTTCTCTCTCTCTCAGAAATAAATAAAACATAAAAAAAATTTAGAAAACAGGAAACAAGATTGCTACATTCCAAGTGCAAAACTGTGATTTCTCCAAGATAGTATTCCTTTTAAAAGTTTCTATCAGCATCCACCGAACCCCCAATAAAATTATATTTAATCCAGGACTGAAAATAGGAGGAATTTTAATTCAAACCTGCAGACTTTAGTAGGAGCACCTTAGTGTATCAAGTCATGGTAATATCATGTGGAGTGGTAACCTTACCTGAGTGTGTTTAGATCTTGTAATACAAAAGGTTGGTTGATGACTCCCATTAGGGGCACCCCTGTCTGTAGGTCATAGACACCGATTAAAATGGTGACACACTGAAGTCCACTGGGGAAGATTCCTTGGTTGGATTTAATGTCAGCAGAACCTTTTATATACTGATAAGTTGAATCTGAAAAAAAATGAAGCAAATTTGTTTGGATTCAGATAATGATTATTTCAAAGATAATGATGGATATAACTATAAATTCTGTCCTGTATCATTTCTGTGTTCTACCAACTTGGTAGCTGCTATGGTCTGAATGTATTCTCCCCAAATTCTAACCCCATAAAGGTGATGGTAAGTTAGGCCATTGGGAAGCACATAAGACATGAGGGTGAATCCCTCATTAATGCAATTAGTGCCTTATAGAAGAGGCTCCAGAGAGATCCTTAGTCCCTTGCACTCTATGAGGACAGGGTGAGAAGGTGACAGCTATGAAGCAGGAAGAGGGCCCTCATCTCACCATGCTGGCATTTTTTTTTTTAAATAGTTTATTGTCAAGTTGGTTTCCATACAACACTCAGTGCTCATCCCCATAAGTGCCCTCCTCCATGCCCATCTCCCCCCTCCCCCCCACATCCATCAGTCCTCAGTTTGTTCTCAGCATTCAAGAGTCTCTCATGGTTTGCCTCCCTCCCTCTCCCCCACTATTTCCCCCCTTCTTCTCCCCTACGATCCTCCGTTAAGTTCCTCCTAATCCTCCTATACGTGCAAACATATGGTAGCTGTCCTTCTCTGCCTGACTTATTTCGCTCAGCATAACACCCTCAGGTTCCATCCATGTTGCTACATGTGGCCAGATTTCGTTCTTATTGCCATGTAGTATTCCATCATAGAGCTAAACCATGTCCTCTTGATCCATTCGTCCATTGATGGACACTTAGGCTCTTTCCATGTTTTGGCTATTGTTGAGAGGGCTGCTATGAACATTGGGGTACAGGTGCCCCTGTGCATCAGCACTCCTGTATCCCTTGGGTAAATTCCTAGCAGTGCTATTCATGCTGGTTTGATCTTGGACTTCCCAGCCTCCAGAACTTTGAGAAATAAGTTTCCATTGTTTATAAGCTACCTAGTCCATGGTATTTTGTTAGCGCAGCCTGACCAGACTAAGAGAGTAATCAGTCAAGTTTTGCTGTTGAGTGTCACTTGTTTCAAATTGTTATTTGACTTCTTGTGCTTCCATTTTTAAGCTGCTTGTGTTCCATTTTTCCCAACTCTGTGGGAACTCTTGAAGGGAGAGGACATGTCTATAGTTCATGTGGTATCTAGCATAGCACCTTGCAAATCATAAGCACTCAAATATTCATCATATGTCAAAAGCATGTAAAAGCTAATGACTCAGGATAACTGTGGTGGGATTCCTTAGAGCTCTTACTAATCAGAGGACAAGTACAATGCGGATGGATGGGGAAATCTCCTTCCAGAAATCTCTCAGGGGTGGAATTACCTTTTCTTTCTTTCTTTTTTATTTTTTTGATCCCTCAAATTAGAAGAGGGAAAGAGACATAATGGTGGCACAAAAGGAAAAAACTGATAGTCCTCCTGTGAGTGATGAGATGCCAGTAACCAGTAGTGTTTTCCTAGTTAGAACTTCCAACTCCACCCACCTTTCTTAATTAACATTAAACAGGCATTCTGTACCCTGTTAAATCCCACCATGTGCTGCTGAAGGGAAACAGAAGTGTTCAAATCATCCTGACTTCTACACTACAGGTTGTGTCTGGGTGCAGACCTAGAAGAGCCAGCACAAACTAGGTGGAGAGGACATACCCCTGACCTAAATGTTCATGCGATTGCAAAAGTAAGAAGTTTCCCCTTTGTTAATAAAAATTCATGTAAGGTCAGAGTAAGCACTGTTAGATTTAATTGCTTTCTTTAAAAAAAAAAAGAGGTTAATTACAAGTTAAAATCAAAGAAAAAGAAGACTTAATAATATTAAGCTTATGTGGAATAGAACGTTCCCTCACAGGCTGCTGTGGTTCATTCATTTGTAAGAGACAAGTCTTGTTAAGTAATCCACAGCAACAGCCCTTTCTCACCCTGCCAGGAATGAATTTGGGGGGCTTCTAGAAGTTAGATTTCTGCTGATAGAATGAGCCATCCCTAGCAAGATTTTAATCCAGTATGGAATTGTTTATAAAATGCTCTTATCTAATGTACTGTAGGTAGTGACCTTCTGTACATCTATTTTGTGTGTCTACTCATTGTTGTGAATTCATGTATGTTAGTGAAATAAATTTTAAGCTTTCAAAAAAAAAAACAAGATGGGAGTACGGCAGGGGGGTGGGGGATGTTTGCCTGGGAAGTGGTCCCAGTTGTGTTGGGTGGAATGTGCTAGGCAAGGGGGGACGAAGAAAAGGAGAGACTCTGCAAATTAATATCCTGGGCATTGTATTAATAGCATCAATGAAATAGACCTACACTGTTAGAACATAGAGCTATAAACTAGGGTTCTACTACAACCATGCCCCAAAATATAATAGGTAAGATTTACACAGGGCTCACCACCTGGGAGTGAGTCACCTTCAGCTGTGTTTTTCTTGATCTGTTCAGTGGTTTTGACTGTTGTTTAACTGAATTAGTAGTCAGTGGTTAAAAACTGGGAGATATCATTTAAAAACCTGGATTTTGGTTTCTCTTTAAAAACGTAAAGATCTAGACTGTACTCCTATATGGCAACAATCTGCTAGAGCTGAGTATTCTTTGAATGTCCTGTGTGCTCAATTAGTTATAGCTACTATCAGTTCATTATTCTCTCAGATTTACCAGTCTGGTCCCTGAAGTCTTTCAAAGATGAATTAATTCAGCTTTGTGTGTGTATGTGTAGATATAGATAATAGATAGACAGGTATCAATATGTTCAGCTTTGTATATATATGTATACACACATTGATGGCACACAAATACTTATACATATCCGTTGTAGAAATGTTACAAATATACATATAATAACACATCATCACACATATACCTCAACTCTTCATTATTCATTTTATAACTAAAATGTTAAAACCTTCTAGGAGAATTAAACTACACTCTCAATTTTCATTTTTCCAAGCCTCCCCCTACAAAAGGATTACTAATGAGAACAAATAAAAGCAAACATTCTCCTCTACTTACCTATGGGATCCACCCAGATTCCCAGAATGTCCCATGGAATGTCAATCTCTATCGAATCTAGAGTTGGGTCAGTAAAGGTGACATCCTGATGAACAACCTTGGCTAATGCTTCAGATACCAACTTGTTACCATTAAGGACTTTGCTAAGAAGCTCTACTGTTTCTTCCTCTGTGGGACATAGTCTCAAGATAATCTTTTCCCCTAGAATAAAGACAGATGAAAAGCCATTACATTTCAAGAGTTCGGTGGGGAGGGGGATGGGAGGGGGGAGGGGAACAACTGAGGGATGAGGAGGAGCCAAAGTTGTGCACTTAGATTAGGTGAGGGCAATATGTTCACAGTCGTGGTTCCTAACCTGGCCGACTGCCAGAATCACCCACTTCACAAGGTCACAGCTGCCCAGTAGTGGCCGAAATACTTAGTATGAAGTGAGGGGTAGAGTCCAGGTATCAAAGAAACTTCTTCCCAGGAAAATGTCCACAGGGGAACATGTGTACAATTTTGTATCTAGTTTAAGGGAGCTCATGAACCAGTTAAAAAGGCCCTGAACCCCGAGTCCTTGATAATATGTATGTGTTAATGCCTTTTGACTTTTAATATACACAGGTCACCTTGTTAGTGTTAGAATGTATTATTGAAAAGGGAGGTTTTTATCAGCACATGAAGTGCTTCTACCGCCCTCTATGGCATTGCTTTTAACTAAAAGGTGTTTATGCTCAGTAAAGTACTATAAGTGGAAGTATAACGACTCTTTACGTGTGGTAAACTATATGACTGTAAATGGCATACATAGAAATAGCCCTCCTCTGTAAAACCCACTGGAAATCAGGATGTAAGCAAGGCTACTCATCCAAATGAAACCACAAATTACCAAATCCAGCTGCTTCACGATCACTTTAAACATATTTCTGAGACCTGTGGTTAATCTGCTTTCCAGCTCCCAACAAAAGTGAAGAAAGAGGCTGGCAAAAATAGGCACTTTAATAGCAACAAAATGGGGCAGCAATGGTGAATATAAATGTTTTAAAAGAAGACATGGCACTTTGGGGCTTTTTAGGTACATAGACAAGTACTCCTAGCGACCCTAGCCATTCCAAGGATGGCAGCAGCAAGCATCACCTGAGAGCCTGTTAGAAATTCAGAACTTCAGGCTGCATCCCACACCTGAGTTTTAAAGATCCCCAGGTGATTCATGTGATCATTAAAGCTTGGGAAGCACAGTATGAATCTATTACAACGATGACTCTGAATCATCAAGAAACATTCAATTATATTTAGTTAAGTTAATTTCAAGTTAAATTAGACTACTGAAGTTGGGGAATCATAATGCTAATCACTGCCACTTAACCAAGCACCTATGACTGGGCTTAGTAAAAGTCATAGGATCAGGCCAAGAAGCAAATCATATCAATCATATCACTCTGGTGCTTAAAATTCTCTAGTGAGGGGCACCTGGGTGGTTCAGTCAGTTCTTGATTTCGGCTCAGAAGACAGGGCCTCTCTAGATTCTCAACCAAGGTCTATGGACTCTCCAGGAGGTCCATGAATGGGTTTAAACCTTGGAACTAGGAGCATCTGGTCAGTCGATTGAGTGTCCGAATCTTGATTTCATTTCAGGTCATGATATCAGACTTAGGGCTCCATTGTGGGATGGAGCTGAGTCTGGAGCCTACTTAAGTCTGGCTCCGAGCTGTGCATGGAGCCTACTTAATATTGTTTCTCTCCCTCTGCCCCTTTCCCCCACTTGTGCTCTCACACTCTCTCTCTCTCTGTCTCTCAAAAAGCAAAACAAAACAAAAACTAAAACAAAAAACAAACATAAAACTTGAACCTAAAATTGTCTATCCAACTGTGTAAATGTGAATCTTTCTGAGAGTGTCTGTAACTTCCATTAGATTCTCAAAGGGCCATGTAAATTCCCCAAAGGTTGTCATATATTATTTAAATATTAAAGATTTATATATAAAATAATACATGCAGACTTGCTAAGTAATTACAAGGTACTACATCTCTCTAACTTGAATAGCGTGGTATTCTGAGGTACTGAATAAAGCTTAACGCTCGAGTATGTTATTTATACGAAAGGCTTCCAAACATTCCTTTATTTCTTGAGGTCATTGAAAATTAGAATACCATATAATAATTAAGTTATAAAAATACATTAAGATTCTTATACTTACCCAAATCATTAGTAAACTCATTGGATTCTTCTCCCAAAATTTTTTTTCCCAAGCCTGGAAACTGAATGATTTAGAGTATGACAAAGAAACCAAAAAACAAAACAAAGACAAAGCAAAAACCAAAAAGCCCCCAAATCCCACATACATGGTCAATTCTGAGCATATACTCATTCTATACTTCAAATTAAATAGTACAACTAGATCTGAAATTTAGAAATTTACAATTCCAGAAATCAATCTAGTATAAAAAGTAAAGTCAGGTTGATTCAGTACTTAGTTTTCTAATATTTTCCTGCTCCTTTGCTCCTCCAGGAAGTCCAAATCATGGTAGAAGTCTGGTTTCCTTATGTTGAGTCTGCAGAAGTACTTAGAAACTTCACCCCTTCCACTTAAGGACCATAGAACTAGAATATTTGCAAAGGAGACATTTTAACTGTTGCTCTTCAACAGCATCCTAGTGGCTTATGTGAGTGAATGGGACTGACCAAGTACCTAAGACTATGATTTGAGACTAGATAGTAGGATCAGAGGATAACATTAGAGTTTGCTTTCATTTTCAGGTGTTTTCTGCACTTGTTGGAGGTATCATGAGACTTCAGGCAAGGAAGGGGATACAGAAAAAAAAAGGGAAATATTTTACTGACTGATAATGCATCAATATAGAATTTAAAAAAATAGAGCTAAGTAAGAATCTTCTCTCATCTCTGTATGACCAGGAAGCTTTCAGGGACACTTTGCTTCTGATCCTCTCTGTAGTAAAGATAATTTTCTCAAAATATGTGCTGAATTATGATATGCATGATATTCTCAGGGAACAAAAGCAAGGAAATGCTTCAAATACTTGAACCCAGTCATTCACAGATGGCCAATAGCTTTAACAGTGCCTACAACCACTTGTTATTTTTTCCTCTTTTGAAGAACAGTCCAAGTCCACAGGGGCTGGAGTGAGCTCATTCATCCCTAGGCTACAGGATATAAGGGTCATGAAACAAAGAATCTTATATAGCCAGCAATGAATATCCTGTATTTGTTCATAAGTCCTGTCATATATTTATCAATGAACAGTTACCTCAGCTTGTTATAATGCAACGGGGCAAATATTAGCCAATAAGAGTGCATGTTGATACATTTCTAATGCAGTTGCTCAACTTTCCCTTGCACCCAACTATCCTGATCAGTAACAAAAATAAACTGGCTTCACATATTGGAGCCAGCTATTATAGGGCATGAAAAAGTCTAATTGGCAGAGATTTCAAGGGGTCATTTATTCTCTCTTCCTGCCTGTGGTCAAGAATTCACTTAAATGGTTCCAAAAGATTCTGAATATTTTGAGAACTTCATAGAAACTATTCCAATATTTTGTAATACTTCCTGTAATAAAGTTCTATCCTCCCAAATCTTAAAAAATGTGTAATTATTAGATTATCATCTAAAGGCAACATAGTATTGTAAGGAGCGCAAACTCAAGCCAGTTGGCCTGTGTTCAAAAGCCAGCTTTCTGAACTATTTGCCTGCTGTGTAACTTTGGGCAATTTACTTAACTTCTCTGTACTTCCCTTTTCTCATCCATTACATTGGAATAATAGTTCTTACCTCATAAAATTATTATAATTTTAATATAAATATGATATATAGTATTTATAATTCATATAATTATATAATTATAATATTATAATAGTTGCATAAATTAATATACGTAAAGCCCTTAGAAGTGCCTGACACACAGTAAGGACTCATAATTGTCTGCTAGTGATATTGTTTGTTACAACTACTTACTAATAGTTTCTTTTCCCAGTCAGCTTAAGATACCTAGAATCACAATCATTGTTAGTTACAAACGTTTTTCTATTAGAATAAATGGGAATTTCCAGTATCCAGGATGTATAAGCCCATAACCGAGGCAACCATTAGATAAAAGATTACATCAAAAGGTGGGATATGATATGTCAAGTTAAAAAAAGAACTCAATAAAACAGTATGTTCTCACTTCCACTGAGATCAGTTCTATGCGCCATGCAAATAACTACACATAGAAGGAAAATGTTCTTACAAGATTTGGTAAAACATACCACTCTAGTGGTAGGATTAAGGATTCTTATGTTTGCTTATTTTCCAGAGAAAAGGTAGTATTTATTTAAAGAGAAACCCATTGATAAATAAAATGCTCCACGCCCAAATGTTTCTCTTTAGCTGTCAGAATTGTGACTTTTTTCCCTATTTGCTTTTCTGTATTTTAAATCTTTCTTGCAATGAACATTTCAGTAATTTTGTAATCAAAACAAGGGGTCGGGGGAACCCAAGTTATTAGAATCCTAGGCGCTAGTATTCTGAGGTAGAAAGGAAAAGAAAAAGGAATGCTATTCCATCGGGGAAAAAAACCACAGGGCAAATGTTTTGCAATTACTTTGGCTGTGACCTTTCTTACCTTGTTCTCCATATTCTGTTTTATAACTTCCTGTACCAGTACATCAGCCAGGGTCTTGAAATCAACTGCAAACTTCTTGTTCTTTTCTCCGTCTTTCTTTTCTTCTATCAGCAGCTGAAAGAGGGCTTCCTGCTGCCTGCACGCCCGGGCGATGTTGGCAGCTTTCTCAGACACCCGCAGCAGCTCCCGGAGGATATCTGCCATTCTGAATCTTGCTTTCCAGCTGCAGCTGCTGGTGGAACGGGCACCCACCCTCTGGGCCGTCAGCTGGAAAAGTACAAGAATGTGAGAGAGAGAAAGCAGTTCAGGGAATGATGTCAGGGTGCTCCTGGCGCTACTAAACAGCCCGTCTGGCAGTCAACCTGGTCAGCATGGCTGGACAGCTAGCATATGTCCTAGTCACATCCTCGGTGTGGAAGAGCAGACAGCATCTAAAATTTCAGTTATTTTCTTTAATGCTTCAAAATATACCTTCAGTCTCAAAAATCCATTATGCAAAGAATTGAATTCTCAGAGAAAGAAAGTCTTTGAGAATCCTCTACATTATATTTCCCTAGACAGACAGGCAGGTGGATACAGGCACAATGTTAAAAGGAAAGCAGAAGTCTTGGAATGACCTTAGAATGATCACACAGGCTTAGTGGCAATACTGACGTAGCGCTTTCTTTCACCCTTTGGGAGAAGAAGACAGAAGTGGAAGAGGATTTATCCTTATCCGGTTTGCAGTAACTTTCTAAAGTACTAAGCACCACTCCAGAAGCATGGCCGTGTCCTACAAGGCTCTGAGGCCAGGTCCAGGCTAGCAGCTAAGCTATCTCCCAACTACCTTTTTTTTTTTTTTTTTTTTTTTTTTTGGGGGGGGGNTGGGGGAGGGAGGAAGTCCCACTATTTGTGCTGCTGTAAAAGTTTAAATAGAAAGTAAAACACACAGCTTGTTGGGACTTTAACAGTTCTGGCTTCTAAGAGGTATGCTGTCATACCTTGGGTCATAGGAAACAATGGGTCATTAGGAAACATTTCTCATTTTTCAGTAGTGGGTACGTTTCACAGAAAGCTTCAACAAGCTTAAAATGCGATGTCATCGTGAGAATTACCGTGAGGATTGTCAGTTTTGTTTTACAGTCAAGGAAACCAAAGCCTAGAAAGATTGGGTAACTTCTTCAGGGTTACAAAAGACTAAACGGCAGGGCTCTGAGTCAGTCTCACTCACAAGCCCAGACACTTCATTATCATAATAAACACTCTTCTTTAAAAAAAAAAAAAAAGTCCTGAATGGGCAATCAGAGGCTGAGGATTACTATAACAAGGATGTCCTTGCAATGGAGTTAACTGTGGGTGGTCACAGTTGGTTTGTCTTATGTTTTCCAAAAAAAAAAAAAAAACTATTTTCTTAAAATTATGAGTCAACCACCATGAGAAAATATGTCCAACCTCAACAGTAGTAGAAGTAAAGTGAATAAAAACAATTAGACCTCTTCCTTTGCTATTAGGTAGACAAAGCTATTTCAAGTAAGCATTCATTCTTGCAGGTATGGTGAAACAGGTATAGATGCTCTGCTCATGGGCATGCAGACAAGCAGGTTTCCAGAGGGGTTTGAGAAAAATGTATCAAGATCCCTACAGATGTCACTATCTTTAGCCAATAATTCCATTTTGCCTTAATTTGTGTTAAAAAAAAGTCCAAGTTGAGTTAAAATATTTTTGCAAAAGGATTAATATTATTTACAACAGCAAAAGTTTGAATATAATCTTAAATATTTGTAAAATGTCTACTATATGGTCCTTAAAATCACATTTTTAAAGAATATTTAATAATATGGAGATACGTTAATGCTATAGTGTTAAATGGGAAAACCCTATAGCCATGTATATAGTATGATATGCTACCAATTCGTGTTTATATGCACACATAACACTCTCTAGGTACACACACACACACACACACACACACATACACACACGTAGAGAGAGAGAGAGAGAGAGAGAGAAAGAGGGATTGAAAGACCAGTAGGTGATGTTGTAATGGTAGTAAAACAGATATTTAATGGTAGTTATATGAGAATTAGAAATGATTTTTTTCATTAGGCTTTTCTATAATTTTCAAATATTCTATAATAAGTATATACTATTTTTACAAGAAATGACATTTAAAAATATCTTGGAACCATTAAGCATGAAGGACAATAATTCCTCAATTTATGAAGACAGTTGTCCAAACAAAGTAGTACTATGGTAATAACACAAAAAGCTGTCAGGTGGTAGAGAAGATGGAGTTAAAAATTAAACAAAAACACCTGCCTACCTGAATGCACTATTTCCCCC
Organism: Crocuta crocuta; assembly: GCF_008692635.1. Taxonomy (NCBI): domain Eukaryota; kingdom Metazoa; phylum Chordata; class Mammalia; order Carnivora; family Hyaenidae; genus Crocuta; species Crocuta crocuta. The sequence continues at coordinate 3,599,028 of NW_027532605.1, forward strand.
AGCAGTGAATAATATTCAAAGATTCACCTTGGTTGACCTGAACCTAAACACTAAGAGCAACAGTTACATTAATAAGCGGAGGCACTTAGACTTAGAAATAATTAATGGCACCTGTACACGATAAATTGTAAGTCACATAAAATGTATATACACACGGATACATACATCTCTTGGAATACACATGCCCCAAGGGTAAAAATTCAGTAACTTTGATAATATTACTTCATAAATGTTCTAAGTGATTGATTATAAGGGGAAAATAATCAGTGAACCAACAGTATCCAAATAGCTTATCTTAAAAGCAGCATGAAGATTTTAAGGAGTCTAATTTGAAAGCTTTCTAAATAAACAGTATCAGTATTATCTATTTTCTTCAACTATGTTAAAACCAATTTTGCTTACAGAAACACTGTACCACTGCATTGTTGTACAACTAAGAAACTTTCCCTATGACACCCTCAGAACACTCAGGTGAGCTACTCACAGAGGCTACACCACTACCCCTTCCCTCCCACAGAAAGCTTGCCAGCTAGCTCAGTGTTGATTAAGTTTCTGCATAGCTGCCCCAGGGATCTGGAGTTTCTCCACTTTGAACTTGACCTTTATTTCCTCAATAATGATCATTCTCCCATAATTTGAGCACAGCAGCTTGACCAGTAGGAAAGAAGTATCAACTATAAACTTCAGTCCTGCAATTAATATGTGTACAGATTTTATGAATTCATAACACAATAATCAGGTTTTTCAGTTCCAAAGTTATCCTAGAGTCCAATCTTAATCACTCCTTATTCTGACCCTGGGGAACACTGTCATATTTTGTTAAGCTCCAAATTGAATGCCCAGTTTCAACTTCAGACTATGCTTTCTCCAGCCATTCTATAGAACCCAGCACTATTTACCTTTCTCCAGGATCCTAAAAAATATCGTTATCATTATCTACATGCAAAACTTTCTGATTAATTTGCACAACTAGCTTGCTACTTTCTGGCTGAATGAACCATTTCCACCTTACAACCTGAAACACCATTCTCTGTGCTTCTCTACAAACTACTTCCAAGTATCGCTCACCATCTACCCTCAACTCAGGTCACTTAGGCAATTAGCCTGAGGGGAGCACTGGACAATTCATCCTCACCTTGAATGACTCAACTGGAATAACTCAAATTGTCTATGAAGAAACTGAAGTCTACACTGGTTGCTGAATTTCTTCAGGTTTATCAATAACTCTTATTAACACTTGTGGTCATTCTCTTTCAGAGGATTTCTTAAATGTTTATTTTGAGAGAGAGAGAGAGCATGGATGCAGGTTGGGGAGGGGCAGAGAGAGGGAGAGAGAAGAGAATTCAAAGCAGGCTCTGTGCTATCAGCACAGAACCCAACTTCGGCCTCAATCTCACAAGCTGTGAGACCATGACCTGAGCTGAAATCAAGAGTTGGCCGCCTAACCAAATGAGCTACCCAGGCGCCCCTCAGATGATTTTTAAAAACAAGTTTACATACTCATCTTTTACCTAAGTTAGTTTTATTTCAACATTTCAAATGCCTTAAATGAAAATTATTATAGACTCATGATTAGTAAGTTAAGACATTTACCATAATAGTCTCCAATAAAGAAGATGTTCTTTTTGATGAGTATCTCTTAATAGTTTTTCTGTGAACCACCTGTATCCGAATTCACCAAAGTGCCCGCTATAAAGACAGATTCCTGGGCTCCATCCCAACGTGGTGAATCAGAATCTCTGGGCAATCTGTATTTCTGTCAGCCTCCTAGATGATGTTAACCACTGAGATTTAATAGCTACTGTTCATCAGGCCCAATTCTTCTTTAACACCATGCTGGCAAGGCCATGGGGGCCAGCTCCGGTGGCAGATGTCTTGGTGGAACCATGTAGGTCCACTAATTCCTCTGTTGGTTATCCACATGCAGAGACTGGCCCAAGTTAAAATAATAGCTAACATGTACTGGGTGCTTACTCTAGGCCAGGTATCCTTCTAAGCACTTTATATATATTATTCACTTAATTTTCACACAACCTGATTAAGAAGGTGCTATTATCTGTATTTTACAGATAAGTAGTTCACCCCAAATCACACGGCTAGAAAGTGACTGTGACAAGATCCGAGTCCCAGGAAAATGGCAGAAACTATTAGCCAGAAACTATTAGCCTCGCTATTAGCCAGCACTGCAGCCAATAAAATTATTTCATAAATGTTTAGCTGTTTAGTCAAGGGAAAAGTAATTATTGGGTAAATAATCCTAAGTATATTATTATTATAAGGTATATAGCAAAAAAAAAATAGAGAAACACACCTAGCTGATGGCTGTCACTAGTTTGACTATTAAAAGTCACTGACACTTGACTTCCTTTCTGCTCTTCGAAAAACCTTTTCCCACCTGATCCTCAATGTACACCACCTTTGCTGGATAGTAAAATCTCATCCATCATATTCTACTGATGTCTCTTTAAAATGGCTGTGTTGGCATCAGTGGAGAGGGCTTAGCTCATGCCAAATATCTAATTCCTCTTGCATTAGTTTGCTAGGGTTGCCATAACAAAATGCCATGGACTGTGCTACTTAAACAACAGAAATTTATTTTCTCAGAGTTCTGAAGTTCCAAGAACAAGATGTCTACAGGTTTGGTTTCTCCTGAAGCCTCTCTCCTCGATGTGCAGATAGCCACCTCCTTGCTGTGTCCTCATACAGCCTTTCCTCTGTGCGTGAGCATCCCTGGTGTTTCTCCCTCTTTTTATAAAGACACCAGTTAGATTGGGTGAGGGCTCATCCTTATGATCTCATTAACCTTAATCATCTCTTCGAAGATCTTGTCTCCAAATACAGAGACATTATGAGATACTGGGGGTTGGGCTACGACATACACATTTGAAGGGAATACAACTTATCACCCAATACCTCTCCTGAAAGAGATACCTTAATAATCTTAGCAAATGTCGACGAAATCTATTCCTTTGTCTTTTGTCTTCTGGCCAAATAGTAAAAATGGAGTAGGGTTCTTTGTCCCATCTATGTGGTCTATTAACTTAATTCTGTGAGTCACTCTTTCCTACTAGGAGGTACTCACTTTAACAGCCAAATTGTTAACGATACAGTGAACACTGAAATAACCTCCCCTAAGTCTTACTCTATGACAACTTACTTCAAGGAACATTTGAGCAGAAAAGCTTTAAAGAAGTTACATTCCTCACCATCTCAGACAAATTAATGTATGTTAACATGAGAGTGTATCACAATGTCAGACAGAAATGGTTTCTTTAGCTTTGGGGGGATTTTTCATCTCCAGTTGGAGAAATATTGAATACACTGAAGTGGGTAAAAAAAAAAAAAGTGTTCTTAAGACTTTTCATGGAAGCCCAAACCTCTCTACACAGACAAAAACTCTGTTTTAATTCCTAACCATTCTGTCATTTCCTTAGCACACCAGTATCTTAAAAATCACATTTGAGGGGCGCCTGGGTGGCTCAGTCAGTTAAGTGTCTGACTTGGGCTCAGGTCATGATCTCACAGTCTTTGAGTTTAAGCCCCACATCAGGCTCTGTGCTGACAGCTCAGAGCCTAGAGCCTGCTTCAGATTCTGTGTCTCCCCCTCTCTCTGCCCCTCCCCAACTTGCTCACACGCTCTCTCTCGCTCTTGCTCTCTCTCCTTTTCTCTCTCAAAAATAAATAAACATTAAAAATTTTTAAAAAATTCACATTTGAATAACACACATACATTTTCAGATGTGATAAATAACACAGTGGGAAAGACACAGGCTTTGGAGACAAACCTGGGCTCAAAACCTGGCTTTGCCATTAACTAGCTGTGTGGCATCAGGTAATTTACTTACCCTGTCTGAACCTCTCTCCTCATCAGTAATATGAATATAATACTTAAAGTGCAGGGACCCTGTGGAGATCAAATGAGATATTTCTGGAAAAGTACCCAGCACAGAGCTTTGCATATAGCAGATAACAAAGCACAGCTATGACTATTAAATACAACTTCACAGAAATACAGTCACATGTCCTTCCTTGAGAAAATAAGAGGTGGGCAGCTTTATATGGGTCACCAAAATCTTTTCTGAAAATTTACTAGTCCATTAAATCCCAAAGGCTGGGAACTACTTGTGAGTCTCTGAATGACCCAGAATAAAGTTCCTTTATGCAGGCCAGATCTGATTGCTCCAGTTTCAGGGCGTCTGGGTGGAAACTTGGCTGCTAGAGGTCACATGACCACTCTGACATTTTGGTAGATCACCTACGGATGGTATCATTATGCTGTCAGGGGAACATTCTGTGAGGATATTATTTTATGGGGATTCTAGGGCCCAGGGGTATTCCTTTTTGTGTGAAGAGCCTGGTTGTCCCAAGAAATGGCCATGCCCTTTAGCTGTTTACAGTGGCAGAAGTGTGACAACATAGCTAAGGGGCCTCAGCAAAACAGAACTGCTCCTGAGTAAGCAAGTCGGTCACAGCATTTCTGTTGACATTAATTTCTTCCTGCAGATAATACAAAACTTCTATGAAACCTATATTTTTGCTCAATATACAGGGACTCCACCCCACTGCCACCATTCATATCCTGAATTCAGTTTTTCACTCATCCTCTGGAGGTTGACAGTTAGAAGCTATCGTGTGGTGGCCCTGCCTGACAGCTATTGCTTTGGGGGGAAAATGCCCGACTTCCATGAAATACCTGGGTGTTTTACAGAAATGTGTTTGTGGTGACCTCTCTCAATGGGGTGCAAATGTCCAGGAGTTTCCCTAGGTAGCCACATGCAGAGGGGCTGGCCCAGGCTTCACATGGGGCATAGTTCTAGGGGGAACACAGACCTGGTTCCCTATTTCTTTCTTATGGCTGCTTTTGGGACTAGTTTAAAGAATGGTGGCGTGGCGCCTGAGTGGCTCAGTCGGCTGAGCGTCCGACTTTGGCTCAGGTCATGATCTCACGGTTCGTGGGTTCGAGCCCCGTGTCAGGCTCTGTGCTGTATGCTTGCTCAGAGCCTGGAGCCTGTTTCGGATTCTGTGTCTCCTTCTCTCTCTGCCCCTCCCCTGCACACGCTCTGTCTCATTCTGTCTCTCAAAAATAAATAAATGTTAAAAAAAAAAAAAATGGTGGCTGCCAGGGCAGAAGAGATAGGGAACAGAAGTGGACCTACACAAAGCCTGGCAGAGTCTCAGTTGGCTCAGTTGGAGCAACCAGTGAGGGCTAAAGAGCAACCTGGTGAAAATAGCCTCTCCTGATACCACTATGAATCTTTCGTCTGACCAGCTGGTTACCTAGGTCACAGGGGAACTGTGTCATAAGCATTACTAGATATTTAAATACTACCTTTTAGCTAACTGGAAATTAAATTATCTTTCCAGAGGATAAGCTGTGATTAACTTTCAGGTATTTGACTGTCAAACATTCCTCAGAATCCATTAAGAAGTAGAGTATGGAACCACCTGTGTTTTTGTTTTTGTTTTTTTTACTTTGAACTGTGTGATTTTACTTTGTACTCTGTTATATTGCTATCATCAATTCATAGGTTCTAAGTTTAGCATTTTCATAATTGATTTCTCACTATCTGTTCATTTATTCCTATGCTCTGGGCAGATTATTAATTTGTAAATGCTGTTCCCTCTGTTTGGTGATGCCCTTCCACCTGCCTTCTATGCCTAATGTTTACTTACTTTCTCACAATCAGTTCATGGGGAAAAAAAAAACCTTGAACTGATACTTCATAAAAGAGGATATTTAAATGGTCAATAAACATATGGAAAGATATTCTATCTCATTAGTAATCAGGAAAATACAACTTAAAATCACAACAGGACAGCACTGCCTATCCAATGGAATAGCTCAAAAGAAAGACTAAAACTTGCCAGTTTTGGTGAGGATGTGGAGAAATGAGACTCTTACACACTGGGGTTAATGAAATTGGTAAAGCCAATGTTGGAAATTACTTGTAAGTTGTTAAATATGAGCATAGTCTATGATCCAGCCATTTCTTGTGTAGACATATACCCTACAAAAATTCATGCATGTATGAATATGAAAGACATGCATGAGAATATTTATGATAGTATAATTTGTGACAACTTAACACAAGAAATAACCCAAACAACCATCAATAATAAGATAGAATAAACTGTGGCATGTTCACATAAATAGATACTACATAGCAGTGAGAATGAATGAATTACTGCTCTGTGCAACAATGTGGATGCATCTCACAGAAACACACTGTTGAAGTCAGCCACAAAATATATATACTGTGCAACTTAATTTATTTGAAGTTTGAAAATAGGCAAAACTAACTTATGGTATTAGAAGTCACAATGGTGGTTCCTCCTGGAGAAGAAGAGGTTACTGATGGGGGGATATGATGGGGACTTTTAGGCACTGGTACCAGTTCTGGATCTGAGTGACAGTTGCATGAGTAGGTTGACTTTGTGTAAATTCATCAAGCTGTGCACTTAGAACCTGCATACTTTTCTGCATGTGTTTCTAATTCAATAAAAAGTATTTTTTTTAAAAGGGGAGGGCGGGGAGAGAGAGACAGAACAGTCAGTTCAGCAGTTGGCCTGTCTAGGAACCGTGCCCGACTCTCCTTCATCTTGTGCACTGGGAGCACAGAGGCAGGCCAAGTCTCTATGCCATCTCACCAACACTGGTACCTTGGTTTGCTTATCTAGGCTCTATCTGTCAGGAGACTTAAAGGTGTGTGGTTTCTGGGGTATTTGGCTGCCTCAGCCAGTAGAGCATGTAACTCTTGATCTTGGGGTCATGAGTTTGAGCCCCACGTTGAATGCACAGATTATATAAAAATAAATCTTTTAAAAAACCAAAACTCTGGGACACCTGGGTGGCTCAGTCAGTGGAACATCCAACTTCAGCTCAGGTCACAATCTCATGGTTCATTGGTTCCAGTCCTGTGAAACTGCTGCCAGCAAGGACCCTGCTTGGGATCCGCTCTCTCTCTCTCTCTGCCCCTCCCCCACTCACGTGCACACACTCTCTCTCTTAAAAATAAACATTTTTAAAAATCCAAAGTTAAAAAAAATTTTTTTTAAATCCCAAAGTTTTAAAGGTATGTGGTTTCTTACAACTCTTAGCACATACCTCAGAGGCATTTAATAAAGTCATCTGATGAATTTTCTCTTAGCTTTGTAAATACAGAATTCGTCCTTGTAATATTGTTTATTGTGCTTGGATTTTATCAGCATTACGTAGGCATGTGGTCTATATTTATAATCTGCATATATTCTGTATTCATTTACAAAAACAAACCAAAGCTGTAGCTGAATGACTAGCAACTGAACCACATTTGTGACCCATCAGAATCTGGGGTTATGCTTTGTTATCTAGAGGTGACCTATCTTGACAAGATTAATTTAGTTGATTAAAAGACCAAAATGCTAAGTTTAATTGGTTATGTTAGAAATCACATTAAGCATGGGATATGTAAATCCATCTATTTAACCTTAACATTTCTCCCTCCCTCCTACATTACCTTCAGATAGTGTTTACACACATACTGCTTATGAGCTGGTCAGTCTACCTCACCCTAGCTGTTAAGGCTACTATTGGACCATACTAGTCCACATTTTTCTCACTGATGCTACTTACAGCAATAGACCACAAAAATGTCCTCCAATTCCAATGTTCTGGTAGCTTATAAATGGGATCTTGTGCTGAAGCAGTGCTTTCCAGATTAGTAAGATCAGACTAAATGGGATGCTTATTTAAAAATACAGACTTTTGGACTTTGCGCCTGGATATATTGATTCAGGAGATCTAGGTTGAGGACAGGGAATGCTGCTCAGTTGATTTTTATCATACAATTTAAGGAAACATGAAGTGCACCAGTCAACTCTGTGTCTTACTGTTTACTTAGAAGCAGAACGGGAAATCCTATAGCTACTGCAGCCAAGAATGATGGGCCTTGGTTGGCTAAAGGGTCAGTTTACATTGCCTTTTTTGTAATGGAAAATTAAGTGCTGGGGGGAAAGATGCAACTTGATCTACCTAATAAGTATTTCATATTAGCATAATACTTGAATAAAATATGCATTCAAAGACTTCCCAGAATTCATTTGAAAACTATGAAAAAGTATTCCATTCAGAAATAATTTTAGGGGCGCCTGGGTGGCTCAGTCAGTTAAACGTCCGACTTCGGCTCAGGTCATGATCTCACGGGTTCGTGGGTTCGAGCCCCGCGTTGGGCTCTGTGCTGACAGCTAGCTCAGAGCCTGGAGCCTGTTTCAGATTCTGTGTCTCCCTCTCTCTCTGCCCCTCCCCCACTTATGTTGTGTCTTTCTCTGTCTCAAAAATAAACACTAAAATTTTTTTTAAAAAAGAATTTTAAATTTGATAGTGATTTCTTTCTTTTTTTTTTTTTTAGCCTCTTCACAATAATTAGGAACATTTTCACTAAAAGAAACCCTATTCATTTGGATGGTTTTCTTCCTTCTAAGTTTCAACTGTATGTTTAAACTTTTATATGGTCACGGATGTGTTTAGAACAACCAAAGTGTCACAAATGAAACCTGAAATCCCACAGAATATGAAAAATAGAAACAGCAGATTCAGTGTAACTATCTTAACTGTAGGAAAGAATAAATATATTTTTAGTGTTTTCTTTATTTTGAGAGAGTGCACGAGAGCGGGGGAGGGGTACAGAGAGAGAGAGAGAGAGAGAGAGAGAGAGGATCACAAGCAGGCTGTGTGCTGTTAGCACAGAGTCCGACACAGAGCTCAACCTCACAAACCAAATCATGAGATCAGGACTCGAGCTGAAAACGAGTCAGACGCTTAACTGGCTGAGCCACCCAGGTGCCCCAAAAATAAATGTTTTTAAGAATACAAATGTAACGTATAATTCAAAGCAGAAAGAAAAGAGACAAGATGTATGAAAGAGTCTTTTCCAGTAGAACATTATTTACAGTTATGATAAGTGTTACTCAGAATCCAGTCTTACTAATCTTCAAATCGATTCCAATATTTGCATTCAAAGTTAACATTTTTCAATTATTTTACCTTTCTTTCTGAATACCTGCAACACTCACTATTGGCACAACTCATTTATTTAAAAAAATTTTTTTTAATGTTTTATTTATTTCTGAGAGAGAGAGAGAGACAGCATGAGCAGGGTCAGAGAGGGAGACACAGAATCTGAAGCAGGCATCAGGCTCTGAGCTAGTTGTCAGCACAGAACCTGACGCAGGGCTCGAACCCACGAACCATGAGATCATGACCTGAGCCAAAGTCAGACACTTAACTGACTAAGCCAACCAGTCGCTCCTGACACCAACTCATTTAACACTTACTTTTTATTTACCACTTGGGCTTCCTGGGCGTTTAAGAGAAAGAGCTTTTGTTTAGGCCACAGGAGAGCCGGTCCTTAGGCTCTACCTTGGCTTTAACCAACCAGGTGTGAAAACTGAGCCACGTGACTCAAGCTCAGGGACTTGTTTTCCTTATTTTTGTAAATATAAAAAAATGAAAGGAGGGACAGAGAGCTTAAAGGAGATGATTTATATGGTGTGTTCTAGTTCAAAACGTCCCTGTTTTTTGTATCTATTTTCCGGATCAAAATAGATTGGGGAATATTATCTAGCCTTACAAGTAATGAAATTCTGGTACATCCTACAACATGGATGAACCTTGCTAACGTTATGCTAAGTGAACTAAACCAGCCTCAAAAGAACAAATACTGTATGATCCCACTAATATGAGGTACCCAGAGTAGTCAAATTCATAGAGACAGGAAGTGAAATGGTGGTTACAGAGGCTGGAGGGAGAGGAGAATGGGGAGTTCTTGTTCAGTGGATCCAGGGTTTCAGTTTGGGATGAGGAGAAAGTTCTGCAGGTGGATAGTGGTGATGGTTGGATAACAATGTGAACACGCTTAATGCCAGGGGGTTATACTCTCAAAAATGGTTATGATGGCAAATGTTATGTCATTACAACTTTTAAAGAGTAAAAAACAAAATTATAGATTCAAAAAATGCACATTTTAAAAGCTGTTGCTATTTATCATCTACCTAATGAGGGCATAATAAATATTTGTTGAATGAAAAAAAATGCAGTTGGGAGAGGGGCACGAAAATTAGGTTGAAAGAATGGGACTAGGCTACTTGTCCTGATGTTGGTTTTTTACAGGAATCATACTGGTTTTTAATGCTTAGATTATATTTTTATATGCAATGGTCTGGATGTGGGTAGAGAGGCTAATGAATGTTAGGAGGAGGGCCTACGGCCCCTCCAAGCCAGCCTTTCGGGGGCTCCATTGTTCTGTCTCTAATGGGCTATAAATTCCTTGAGAGTAGGATACACATTTTTTTCCATCTCCTTTATAACACACAGGGGGAGTGTTGTAAGTTAATTGATTTTCATTCCACTGGAGATAAACATGTTTAAAAGGATTTTCTTCCACCAAAATTAATCTGTCAAGGATTATTCATTATGTACATTTTCAAATTATAACTCAGGAGAAATGTGATTCAAAGGAGTTCTTTACTGATCTTTTTAGAAAATGGCTATTATTTTTTATTTCTGTGATGATAAGTAACATGACCCAAATATATTCTCTGGATAGTACAGTAGGAAAGGAAGATCCTAGGTCACGTTATATATCATTTTTTTGCAGGCTGGGTTTAGCAGCATACCTGTTTGTCATTCTACTTTCACTTTATAGAGGCAAAAGTTGATTTTTAACGGATATTGACAGATGTTGAATAAATCAATACCAAATACTGAATGTAATATTTGCCTTTAAAGGAACACAAACTAGGGGCACCTAGGTGGCTCAGTCAGTTGGGTGTCCTGCATCGGCTCAGGTCAGGATCTCATGGTTTGTGGGTTCAAGCCCTGCATCGGGCTCTGTGCTGACAGCTCAGAGCCAGGAACCTGCTTCAGATTCTGTGTCTCCCTCTCTCTCTGCCCCTCCCTCACCCACACTGTCTCCCCTTCAAAGACAAATTTAAAAAATAAATAAAAAATAAAGGCACACAAATAAAAGAATATAGTCCTTGTACTTGAAAAGTTCAAAATAGTAAAAAGACATAAATGGTTCATTAAAGCCAATATTGTAAAAATTATCTTTTATGCTTGCTAATCCTACAACCATAGATAAATGTCTAAGCTGATTAATATTTATCTTCTTGATCTGATTCTTTATCTCCTCCATTCTTTGCTTTTAATGATGCTTACCATCAGCCAATTTTTTGAAACAGAGCTTTCTTATTCCCAGATCAAACTGGGATTGTATGTTATTATAGGTGATTCTTACAAATTCCCAGAAAAAAAAAAACTGAGACATATTCTAAAATTTGGAAGATCAGGTCCTATTTAAAAAGCAACTGATAATGATAAATTATGACATCACTATAACTTAGATTCTCCTTAAGCAATCAATATTAAAAGAACAGTTTCTGGGGCACCTAGGTGGCTCAGTCAGTTAAGTGTCTGATTCTTGATTTTGGCTCCGGTCATGATCTCATGGTTCTTGGGGATCAAGCCTCTCTCGGGGCTCTGCACTGTCAGCGTGGAGCCTCCTTGCAATTTTCTCCCCCCGCCCCCCCCGCCTCTGCTCATGCACACACACTCTCTCTAAATAAATAAATAAACATTTTTAAAAAGGGAACAGTTTCCTTTGATCATCTGAATTCAACAACTTTGCTATTTTTTGGAAAAAATTTTAAATGTTTATTTTTGAGAGAGAGACAGAATGTGAGTTGGGGAGGAGCAGAGAGATAGAGAGGGAGAATCCAAAACAGGCTGGGAAACAGGCTTCGAAAAAGAATCCGAAACAGGCTCCAAGCTCTGAGCTGTCAGCACAGAGCCTAACGCAGGGCTGGAACTCTGACAGCGAGATCATGACATAGGCCAAAGCTGCATGCTCAACCGGCTGAGCCACCCAGGTGCCCCAAACTCCTTTGCTACTAATTCTGACTCTCATTAGCATTGCAGGAAGCTTACCATGATCACTCTGTAAAGAAAAGGGTAAGTTTAAGTATCTATTGATAAAGTTAGCAAATATTTACATTAATTTAAACATGGATAATAGATTTTAAATATTTAGTTGATTAAAAATAAAAATAAGCTAGCAAACAAATCTCCTCCTCCCCTCAAAAAACAAAACACAAGAGAAATAAAGAAAAGGAATTGAGAAGCAAAGGAAAGAATACTCTGACACTTTCCATGGAGGTAATTCATCTTAAAGAATTCGTTTATAGATTAATACTCTATGTTGTTAATTTGTTTTTATATACAATTGACCATGTTTTATGTCCAGGTAAAGTTTTGGGGTTTTTTTTCTATTTTGGACGAGGTTAGGTCATTTTAATAAAAGCTACAAGTTAGTTATTAAAATGTGTGTTTATCTTCCATATTAGGAACACAAAAGGGGCAGCAAATATACCTGTTACATGAAAGAGAAATGACCTAGCACAAGAATTTGCTGTAGATTACTAGCTACAGTAATCTACATTTTTAAAAAAATTTTTAACATTTATTCATTTTTGAGAGAGACCGAGCACATGGAGGAGGGGCAGAGAGAGAGAGAAGGAGACACAGAATACGAAGCAGGCTCCAGGCTCTGAGCTGTCAGCACAGAGCCTGACACAGGGCTTGAATTCACAAGCTGTGAGATCATGACCTAAGCTGAAGTCGGACGCTTAACCAACTGAGCCACCCAGGCGCCCCTACAGTAATCTATATTAAAAGACCATGAATAAAATGTTCCTATAACATTAAAGGTTTTTTTTAATGTTTTACTTATTTCTGACAGAGAGAGAGAGAGTGAGCAAGGGAGGGTCAGAGAGAGAGGGAGACACAGAATCTGAAAAGAGGCTCCAGGCTGAGCTGGCTGTCAGCACAGAGCCCCGACACGGGGCTCGAACCCCCGAACTGTGAGATCATGACCTGACCTGAGCTTAAGTCGGATGCTTAACCAACTGAGCCACCCAGGTGCCCCTAAAATGTTTCTATAACATTAAAGGACTTGAATTAACATTGCATACCACAGAAAAGAGACTAAACATGCAAAAATGTTTGCTAGATTCAATCATCAGGCTTGACTACAAAAGGATATAAAAGCTTCAGATTTCCTAAGTGGGTGATATCATCACATTAATAAAACCATAGCTTCCATTTAAGAACATTTTATGTACAGGAATGAAGATAGGTTATGTCAGCTACTCATTCCAGCAACAGTTACTTTCCACGTGTGTTTCCCAACCTTGCCTTTTGTGTTTGTCTTTTTAAAATTTTGTCATTTTGACCTATATGATGTATCTTCTTTCCCTGAAAGATTCTGATTCAAGCTGCAACGTGGGAATCTTTTTAAACCACTTTTGTTGCCCCCTCCCTTCTCTGCCTGAGGTAATTTTTTTAAATTAAGCAAATTTAGGAAACACTAATCATGAGATGCGACAAAAAATGCTGTCAACTCCGCTTTTATTTCTAAACTCTAAACCAAACAAAAACATCAGTGTACAGAGTTTTACCACCTTCATTACAAGATTCAAAGATTTTAATAAGGACATTTATTACAGACACATCCAGAAAAAGTTCTCATATACACCATCCTCACCTTTAATAAATGTTTTTATTAATCACTTTATATAATGTAATTTCCTTAAAATTTTTTAGACATTTATTTATTTTAGAGACAGAGAGACACAGAGCGTGAGCAGGAGAGGTATAGAGAGACAGGGAGACACAGAATCAGAAGCAGGCTCCAGGCTCTGAGCTGTCAGCACAGAGTCCTACATAAGGCTCAAACCCACGAACCGTGAGATCATGACCTGAGCCAAAGTCAGACGCTTAACCGACAGAGCCACCCAGGTGCCCTAATGTAAATATCTTTTACACAATTTATCTACAAGATAAAATAGAATAAAACATTTTCTAATTGTTATCAGAGACAAAAGGAGTAAAACATAGATAATAGCTTTATAACTTTTGTTTCACAATCCTTATATGCCCAATAAGACATATTTTCTTTCTTTCCTTTTTTTTCAGTAGTACAAGTACAGTCATAATTTAAATCTGTAATGAGATATTTCACATCAAAGGGCAAGTCCAGGCTGCAATTTCCAAGCATGCAATTTCCAAGCATGGTTTAGTCCAAAAGCATGAAAAGAAATGGTAGCTTATTCCATGCAAAAAGTGTAACTTTATGCATCTTACATAATCCTCTTTATGACCAAGAACTAACTTAAAGAGTAGTATAAAAATCCACAAAAGCTTAAAAATAAAGTTGGCTCTAAATAATTCAAAAAATATGTTTTGAAAACATGAACTTTTCCACTGCCTTAATTTTTCTTTAGATTCTCTATTTTTAAAGTTAAAAATGAGGTCACTTCGCTAATTCATCACTCAATAGTAGTTCAGTGGATTATTTTCACCATTAGACTGTTATCGGGCTGAGCAAGGCTGATCCCTATCAACTTCTATGGTTTCAAAGTTAGGAATCACAGGAAAAGGGCCAAAAAATGTTTTATTTTCAATATGTGGGATTCACTTAAGTGGTCTGTCCATATAGCCTTAACCCACTGTTCTTTTGAAGTCAATGCCATTCAAACGGTGGGCAAATTTCTGCTTATTCAACCCCTTAAAATTAGTTTTACAACTGGAAGTCTCCAAAATACACATCTTAATTGTGTGTATTTTTTAATGGATGTAGTAAATAATCTAGGGATTTTTTTTCATGCTTTTTGTATCCAATAGCGTATAGGATTCTGCCAAACCCACGTTAAATTTTTCCCACCTACTATTCTGGCCACACCAACTATCTATGCACATTTCACAAAACCGCCCTTCCAAATGCAGAGAATTAAATGCAAAGAAATAAAGACTTTTCTAAATATAGCCCCATCATGTTTATTTTACACTCATCTAGTAGGTCACCAGCGACGGCCAGCAGCAATGGACACCTAGAAGCATCTCCCAAAGCAAAACCAAGGGGCGCTTGACAGCTACGCCATCTACCTGTTGAACCTGGGCCACTGCTTTCCACAACTGTCAGGTCAGCTTCTTCCATCTAGAAATGCTCAAGATCGATTTTTCTTTTTTTTTAAACAAAGTTGCTTGCTAACNCCGCGGGGCCGCCGCCCCCCTCGGCCCCCGCGGGACCGCGGCGTGGAAACGCGGTGACGCCTGGAGGCTCCCGGGGCGGGCGAGGGCATCCCACGCCCGCCAGGGCCGAGCGTCCGCGACGTCACAAGTAGAGGGTGATGATTCAGGGAGCGGGGGTGCCGGGAAGAAAAGGGCTCCCGGGTCACCTANTCTGTCCCGTGGACGCCCACAGATTTCGTTTTTGAAATCTTCCTGCTCCGTTTTTCTGTGCCCTTTTGGAGATTCAGGGTTTGACAGACGGGTTGGCAACTCTGAAGATAGACTTCCTGCCAGTGCAATCGGGTCCCACTATTCTAATAGAAATGTCCACTGTGCTGGTTTTTATTTAAACCACAGCGGTGTCTCCCAGGGCGCTCGCCTTACAAGGTGTGGGCCTGGGGCCACCTTGACAGGAAGCACATCATAGGGAGGGAAACCCTCTCTCTAAAAACTCCTTAAACTGTGGTTTTCAGTATGCCTTAACAATTGTGTTGAGGGGCGCCTGGGTGGCTCCGTCAGTTAAGCATCCTACTTCGGCTCAGGTCCTGATCTCAGGGTTGGTGGGTTCAAACCCCTCGTCCTAGCTCTGTGCTGACAGCTCAGAGCCTGGAACCTGCTTCAGATTCTGTGTCTCCCTCCCTCCCTCCCNNTCTCTCTCTCTCTCTCTCAAAGATAAATAACATTAAAATTTTTTTTGTAATGGTTTTGAAATGGGGAAGAAGTCAGAATTTTTAAAAAGCAACATAAAATTTTGGGGCGCCTGGGTGGCTTAGTTGGTTAAGCGACCGACTTTCGCTTATGTCATGATCTCGCGGTTCGTGGGTTCGAGCCCCGCATCGGGCTCTGTGCTGACTGCCAGCTCGGAGCCTGGAGCCTGTTTCAGAGTCTGTGATTCCCTCCCTCTCTCTCTGACCCTCCCCTGCTCATGCTGTCTCTCTCTCTCCTAGAAATAAATAAAATATTTAAATAATAAAAAAAAAAAGCAACATAAAATTTTGAGTAGAAGGTGGCCTGGCAGCTGGCCCAGCGGGCTGAATGTTGTCTGTGAGCGCATTGGGCCTTCTGCCCTTTCCTTGCACTTCTGGGCACACCTAGGAAATGATACAGCCCAAAATAGGGTGAACAAAAGAGGCTGCTTCTGCAGGCATACCTGGGCCCTTCCTCCTGGAGGACCAAGGAGACCAATATCTACATACCTGTAACTAACTCCATGGCTAGAAATTTAGAAGCTCTGTTTTAAAGTTCCAGCTGGCAGGTCTTCTTAACGATGTTTTCCAAAACCACCCAAGACTGCCTCCTGAGTTGTCGATGCCTGGCCCCAGGCAGTGAGGAACCATCAAGACAGGATGCCGCAGCAACAGTGGACTTGTCATAAAAATCCAGGAAATGGACCTTACAACTCTCCATCTCCAAGCTGAGCGCATCTTTCTGTTCCCAGCCTGCTTCTGTGGTCTCTAGCTTGAGACAACTCAAGTTCTTCTGGGGCTCCTGGGTGGCTCAGTCGGTTAAGCGTCCGACTTCGGCTCAGGTAATGATCTCATGGTTAATGGGTTCAAACCCAATTTAGGGCTCAGTGCTGACAGCTCAGAGCCTGGAGCCTGCTTCAGATTCTGTGTCTCCTCTCTCTGCCCCTTCCCTGCTCATGCTCTGTGTCTCAAAAATAAATAAGCGCTAAAAAAAAATTTTTTTTAAGTTCTTTTGTGGGGAGGATTCTCTAGCTGCTATGATAATAGCTAATGGCACTATGCTAAATGCTTTTTGTGTTGGATAGCTGTTCATTCCTACCTCAGCCCCGGGGTAGGTGTTACTGTTATCTCCACTTAATAAAGTGGAGAAATCTGTCCCTGAGAGGTTAGGTCATTTACTTAAACATGTAGTATGTAGTGAGGCCGACTTTGAACCCAGCAATGTGACTCACATTCTATTACCTATTCATGTTTTAAATACCTTCCTCAGACACTAAATTTGAGGAGGATTAAAAGATTAAAGTTTTTCAGAAGTCTTAAAAGTGTAAGGAGAAAATACAAGTGAATTGCTTTTAATCTGAATGTAAGCTTAGAGCAAAGGGCGAAATTACAAAGGAAAAGTGACAGACTTGATTATAGACTTTTTAATTTCTTTCATCAAAAAGAAAGAAATTTTTACACATAAAAGTAAAAGACAAGTAAAAATTATCAAAAAATGTGCAATATACAGGGTGCCAAGGTGGCTCAGTTGGTTAAGCATCTGACTCTTGGTTTCGGCTCAGGTCATGATCTCACTGTTAGTGAGTTCAAGCCCCTCATTGGGCTCTATGCTGACAGCATGGAGCCTGCTTCAGATTCTCGGTCTCCCTCTCTCTCTGCCCCTTCACCCCCATCTCTCTCACAAAAATAAATAAATAAACTTTTTTTAAAACTTTGCAATATGCATAAAAAAGTAACATTTAAAAAAAATAGTCTTACAAAGAAAATACAAACTTCCTATTAAAAATGGACAAAAATGTAAATTTATTAAGTCATGAAAGAAAAATGTAAATGGCCAAACATATTTTTAAGGGAAGTGAAAACTTAAAAACAAGCTAGTGGTTTGGGCCAGGGCCCCTTGAGGCAAAATGGGAGGCCAATGACCAAATTCAGTACTGAGAAGTACATAAATTGCTTCAGTGTTTCTAGAGGGCAACTTGGCTGAACGCAGTAAAAACCTCAAAAATGTTCACACCCTTTGCCTTAAAAAATGCATTTCTGGAAATTCATAATGCAGGAATTGACAGATATTTTCTCTAAGAGCCCAGGTAGTAAATACTTTAGGCTTTGCAAGCCACATGTGTTTCTGTTGCTTTTCTTCTTTGTGTGTGTGTGCTTCTGTTTTTTAAACCCTTGAAAAATATGAGAGCTATTAGCTTGAGGGCTGTAGGAAAATGGGCTGTGGACTAAAATTGGCATGAAGGCAGTAATGTGTACAAAGAGTAGACTACAAGAAAGTTCATCCTAGTGCATTGGGTAATACGAAAAAGAAAGCACACTAAATGTCTGAGGAGAGAAATTAGTCACAGATATAAGGAAACAAGTATTTTATAAGTTTTAAATATTTTAAAAAGTTGCACAATGATATTTGTTGCATGAAATAGTATTTGTGATTTATTACATGAGTATGTAATAGGAATATGATAGGAAAACCATATCTTTGTTATCATCTCAAATACGACATAGTCATGTGTATGTACTCATAGAAATGATCTGGAAAGATATAAACACACTGAGATATTGATAGTGGTCTTGAGGTAGAGGTGAGACTGTAGTATTTGGTTTTCTGTTATGTGTGTGCTTTCTGTAGTGAATATGTGTTGCTTTTGTAATATGCAAACATATAAGAAACTTTATTTAGGCAACAACAAAGCACTTTAGCTTAGATTTTTTGAGAAAATCTGCCCTGAATTCACTCTCCCAGATGGAGTTGTTTGCTGTCTCTTCCGTGCTCCTTGAATTCATAATGGTCTTTTGAATACCATTATTTACTTAATTAGAGAATTAGTCCCAATATTTCACTATTTTCAGTATGCTGGTTACTTTCTACCAGCTCTCTGCCAAATCCACTTTCCACCCTTCTCTGCTAGACTCTGTGCCTCTGAAAAAAGCTTTCAGAAACTGTTTTCTCTGGGGTCTCTTGCCAGCTGGCTTCCAGGTAGGATTGGCCAATGGGTTATACCAACAATAGGTTGGAAGGTGGAAAAGGAGAGAAGTTGGGGTATTTATTCTCACCGCTTTTCCTGGTTTGGACCTCTAAGGCAAGGCAGCTCCCCCTTCGCTCCTCTGCTAATTTGATCTCCTCCCCTTATTCCTTCAGTCCTAGCCGTGGTCAACGGCTTCTGGCTTCTTATGTTGTCAGAGCCTGCGTACCTCCACATTTCTTACCATCTCTGTGTCATGTTATATCCTTTCGCCCTACCCTAAACCTAACCAAAACTTCTGTAAATAGTCCCTTCAATAAAATCTCGTCTGTTGAAACATCTGAATGGAAGTTGGTTGTTGTTAGGACAGACTGATATATTAAAGAACACTGGTGAATATCATGGAACTCCAATCTTTTATCTCTTAAGTGACAGGCCTGGATATTCTCAGACTTTATATCTGAGATTTTGGCTATTTACAAGGTAATTATAGAATGATTTACAAGTTTCCTAAAGCAGGAATTTAAAGTACCATGAGTCCAGTGTTTGGGAATGTAACATTCTGACTATTGTTCTCTACTTCTCCAAAAGTTTTTGAGAAATAACACTCCATTGCATTTTATTGAAGAAATTAAAGAGTACAGTATAGTGGTGTTCAAACTGTTTTCAGTGGAATCTTAAAGTAAGTAATTTATAGGCATCTACCATATAAATAAAAGTTACATACAGAGTTAAAGGAACCTTCTTCCTCATCTTTAAGACATACTCTGCCCCCCTCCTCACCACCACAGAACCCCAGAGCTCTTTGGAACACAGTCTGAAAACACAGATTTAACGAGTCCAAGTCTAGAAGATATATCCTTAATAAATATCCAGCGTATTATATTTCTTTATGTTAGATGCCTAGAATTACATAGTCTACAATATGACTACACTATGACAATTGCCCTTCAAAAACACTCCTCACTGTCAATGATGTTGCCTATCATTACTGTGTCTATTATCAAATACACACAAACAAATCTTTCCTAATTTCACATCACAGTTAATTGCATTTTTATCACTGAGAGAGTTTTTTTCATGTCTGTTTGCCATTTGTACTTCCTTTTCTCTTCTGCCTGCCCCTCTTTAGCCACCTTTGCATCCTTGACCATCTCTCTATTCATTCAGTATGGATTGATTAATTCCTGGTATCGTATCTGGGCATAATACTAATGGTATAAACGGTAACAATACAGTTATGCTTCTGCTCTCACAGAGCTCACAGGCCAGCAATATTGTAGTCTTAGTATTTATCTTGTTTGATTCAATTGATAATATGTTAAGAACGGCAATCTTTTGTCACATTTGTTATGAATAATTTTCTTAGCTTACCTGTTAATTGTATTGAAGTTTTTATTATTTACAAAATTAAAATGTTTTTATGTAGTCAAGCCTATGTATCTTTGTATGCCTAGAAATGCCTTTTTAAACCAAAGATTAGACCAATATTCACTTGTATTTTTCCTAATATTTTTTACTATTTGATTTTTAGGATTTACATTTTTCATAATCTGGAAATTATTTTGAGAGGCTCCAAGTTGATTTCCCCTCAAATATCTAGCCAACTTTCCTGACATTGTTAGTGAGCAAAGATCCCACTAATGTGTAATGACCAATGTATCACACATTAAGCTGTTTTATGCATAGGCCATGTTTCTGAGCCCTCTATTTCCTTTCATCCATCCTCTTTTGGATCATACTGTGCCAATGGCATAGATTTTTAATTTCCATAAGGTAACTCTGTGCCAAAATTCACTTTTTCAAATATTGTCAATATTTTGAAAAATACGCTAAGTATTCTAAGTAAGTGCTTTCAGATGATATTGTTGACTTTTTTCTTGTTATAAAATTAATACATCATGAAGAAAAGTTTGTGGAAACTCAAAAAATGTAAAAAAAATTATGAAGAAGGAAACAAAACCCACCCCTAATCCTGTAACCATTAACATTTTAGAGTATAAGGTTCCATCTTCTCTCTCTGTTTGTATTATTTTTACAAATGTTACTAAACATACTGTTTTGTGAGCTGTTGTCTAATCACATATGAGCATTTCACCATATCATTAAATGTGATTTATATATTTTTTTGAAATAGGACTTAAAATTTTTTTTAAAGTGTAATTATTTTTGAGGGGGGAAAGGGGCAGAGAGAGAGGAACACACAGAATCTGAAGCAGGCTCCAGGCTCTGAGCTGTCAGCACAGAGCCAGATGTGAGGATGGAACCCATGAACTGTGAGATCATGACCTAAGCTGAAGTTGTTTGCTCAGCCGACTGAGCCACCGAAAATATGACTTTTAATGACACATTAGCCAAGGGCTCTAGAATCAGGGTCACTGGTAGCAGTGGCAGCAGGCAGTCTTACAGCCTTTCTAGACTCAGTCATACCCTTTACTCTGTCATATTAAACTGGCTCAAAGTCACCAGATGTTCTGACATAGATCAGCATTGCACACCTGCCACCGCCACACCTCATAACCGGAAATCAGCTGTTAGACACATGAAGTTGGTTTTGACAGTAGTTGGCTGGATTTTAATGATTTTTGCAGCATTTGCCACCTATACATTTTCTGTTAGGTGTATGTAAAGGTGACTTAACCATAGGATATTAGGTAGTTAACAAATAAGGAAAATATAGGTTACCCACACAAGGACTAGATTTGAATTAATTTAGTTCTATGAGATTCCTAGCAGCATATTGCTCAACCTTATGTATTCCTTTTAAATCATTAACTAGTGCAAATCATTTATACTTGTCTTAGAAAAGATAGAACAACCCCCATGAAAACAAAGCAGAGCTGTGATTTCTTTTAAAGATTTGAGGGAGAAATCATTAACATTTGTGATAGTATATTACAACATTTTGAATTTTTCTTAAGTTACAGTGCAAATTTATTGAACTATAGAATCTAGGGGTAATTGGATATGGTACTGAGGGCTACAAGTAGCTAAGGTATCAAAAGCAAAGGATAGGTTTTTAGAACAAGTCATGCAGGTATATTTATAGGTGTTTTCCAATTCCTGGGCTTGTAGGCTTCTGTCTAACAAAGTTTTATTGGGTTTAGATATTTAACTTTGTTCTATCACACTACACACACGTGCACGTGCACGCACACACATACGGTGTATATGTGTTGTTTCATAAAATGAGAATTATAGACTTTTCCACTTACTTTTCCATGTTCCTAGATGGAAAATATAGTAAATACCAAAGCCTTGAAGTATATAGATCCTTAGGATCTGAGCTCCCCTCTGTCTCAATTAATGCTGGATTAAATTAAATTAAACACTGGAATCTGAGAGCAAAAAGTTCAGGGAAGGGACACTGGATTGCCTTCCCCTGTGTTTCATTTGAACATTCCTTACTAAACTGCCCAGCCCAGCCCCTGCTGATTAGTGTAGAGTGTTCTTGTGGTTCAGTACAAAGGTTATCCGCTGGCGCCCGCATATTATCAATTGAGTCATTTCCTCCAATTCTTAAACTTTCCTGCATATTTTCTTGTTTACTTTAGCTATCCAGAAAGACCCTAAAATCAGCTTATTGTTGTATTCTCCCTGATACTCTTTAGTTTGTAAAATCATTTTATTGCATACTTTGTAATCTCAGAATATTTACATCCTGATTGATTATTCCTTTGATGTGTTTTGCTTTGGAATAAGTTGGCCTACCTTTACAACAATTTTACAAATTGTTAACAATTTTGTAATCTTTCTTTTGGATATTGCATGACAAGTATGATTATGAAATTCATTTCATAGGGAATAGAACATCAAATATCTCTTAATTTCTTAGCTGTTCAGTAATAGAACTTTAACAGGCTTCTTTAAATATCTAACACACAAAATCAAGTTCTTTTCCTAAACCACACCCATATTATCTCCATTAGACATCATATCACCAAATCATCTGGTAAAAACTTAAGCCAACAAGAGACTGGAAAGGCAAGAAAAGACAAGTAGATCTCTCACATGCTGATTTTACTAGTTTTTCCAATTTGTTAAGTAACTTCTTTCTCTGGTATTTAAGTGCCTTTGGAGACATATATTTGGGCACATGAGCTGTGCAATTACTCCTAATACCTTACAACTTAAAAATAATGCTAGATTTTAAAATGTCTTCACAAATATTAAAACTGACCCTAAATGATCATCACAAATATTTCTATAGAATGTACTGACACTGAAATATTTGCTTATTGTGACTAATCTCAGGTTTCCACAAAAGAAATGTTATAAATGGAAAGAAAACCTTTGAAAATGAGGCAGAACATACACTTGTCTCCTCTTTTGGTACTTATTTCAGTGTCTTTCGTCATATAGATTTTCCCCCTCCTTTTCCACAAGAAAAGTTAAATATATTGCCTGAAAAATACAGTTAAATTTTATCTTGGAAATAATAGTAAATGGAGTTCAACAGGTGCTTCTGTGAGGACCAGTGAGTTACATGAAACGTGCAGACCATTGCTTGATACATTGAGGAAAAGGCAGTGAATTTCCAGTCACCATCACTCTCCACACCATTTCTGCCCACCTGCTCTCCATCCTCTTACATAGTCTTGTGTTCTCAGCCGGTGTGGAGGTTCTGTCCTTAATAAACTCCAGAGTCTAGGAAGAGGTCAGCATACAGCAGCAGCTATCTACTGTTGAAGTCACAAGTTAAAACTTGTGTTACCATTTACCATAAATGTTTCATTAGCTGCAGGTTACTTCCTACTTTATCCACGATGAATCTTACAAACATACCAAACATTCTTGCCTTGAATGTTTTGGTATCTTTTGGCTCTAAGTTACTCTTTTGATCCTAAGTATAGGTAGAAATTACACAAATTTCAATTGTTTTTACCACTAATATCATGGGATGAGTTATTTTTGTTTTTAATTTAGAATTTGGAGGTAAGAGTCGAAGGAGGGTTTTTGAGCATTGTAGTTCAGGGAATACCAAGAATTACAATTTTATTTCCTTAGCTCACAGGGAAAGTAAGTATAGTATTAAGAGCTTAGAAAGTCTCACCAATTGAGCACAACATAAAAGTGACTCTGAAAAGGACTCAAAAACTTTTCCCATATAGAATGCAAACTGGTACAGCCACTTGGAAAACAGTGTGGAGTTTCTTCAAAAAATTAAAAATAGAACTACCTTACGACCCAGCAATAGCACTACTAGGAATTTATCCAAGGGATACAGGAGTGCTGTTGCATAGGGGCACATGTACCCCAATGTTTATAGCAGCGCTTTTAACGATAGCCAAATTATGGAAAGAGGCTAAATGTCTGTCAACTGATGAATGGATAAAGAAGATGTGGTTCATATATACAATGGAATACTACTTGGCAGTGAGAAAGAATGAAATCCTACCATTTGCAGCAACGTGGATGGAACTGGAAGGTATTATGCTGAGTGAAATAAGTCAATCAGAGAAAGACAGATATCATATGTTTTCACTCATATATGGAATTTGAAAAACTTAACAGAAGACCATTGCGGGGAAGGGAAGGGCAAAAATAGTTACAGAGAGGGAGGGAGGCAAACCATAAGAAACTCTTAAATATAGAGAACAAACTGAGGGTGGTTGGGGGGGGTGGGGGAGAGGGGAAAATGGGTGATGGGCATTGAGGAGGGCACTTGTTGGGATGAGCACTGGGTGTTGTATATAAGTGATGAACCACAGAAATCTACCCCTAAAACCAAGAGCATACTTTACACACTGTACATTAGCCAATTTGACAATAAATTATATTAAAAAATTAAACTACATCAAAAAATTATTTTTTTATTTTTATTTTTTAAAATGTTTTTTATTTATTTCTAGGAGAGAGAGAGAGAGACAGTGTGAGCAGGGGAGGGTCAGAGAGAGAGGAAGTCACAGACACAGAAACAGGCTCCAGTCTCTGAGCTGGCAGTCAGCACAGAGCCCGACGCGGGGCTCAAACCCATGAACCACGAGATCATGACCTAAGCAAAAGTCGGACACTTAACCGACTAAGCCACCCAGGTGCCCCTACTACATTAAAAAATTAAACATGCTCCCCCACACAAATAAATGTTTAAAAAAATCTCTTTCCCATATGAGTAGAAAAGCATATTATTTCAACATTCATTTGATTTTATTTCTCCTTACTAAAAGAGATACCAATATTAAAGAATTTAATGTTCATCAGAGGAAGGTATATATACATGCATACTTTAAAACAAATATTAATCTACTTACATTTTTGTATTTATTATTATTACTATGTATACATACATACAAACAGTTCTAGAGAAACCCAGAAGAGCTTAAAGGCCGTAATTATTGCAAAAGATCTTCCTGATTACACAGTTCCCTGTGGCACTTGCTAATGTCATAGAATTTGTAATCCAACTTACCGAACTTGGTAGGACAGATCAGTTTACTGAATTACTCATTCAGAATTATTTAGTGGCTACTTTAAATATGCATTGCTAAACTAAGGTCCTCAAGACTGTGCCTATATAATATGCATATTTTTAAATAATGACATTGCGTATTAGAAATATGCCAATTATTAGAAATATACAGACTCTGTGCTGTTACTATGTATAAGGGATTATGGTTTTTGAAGTCTTTACAATGTTAGTAATACATCTTATGTTGTGTATGTGTTATGCATGTATTTTTAATTATTAGATCTATAACTTGACATGCAATATATCAAAATCAAGAAATGCATTAAAGACTCTTTTTTTCTTCTTTTTTCTTAGTGAAGTGCAATAGTGATAAAGGGGAAGAGTAGAACAAGGAGTTCAACCTGTAACCAACTGTGAACAATCAATTTAGATAATTCACTACCTTTGGACCAGCCATATTAAAGCCTTTCTAAGAATGTTATCTGGAGAGACTATTTTCTGGGAAAAACATAAGCCTTTCAATCTTCTTTGATGTGGTACATTCACCACCTGGTGGCAACTCACTAGAATCCAGTGCTATAATAAAGAGAAAATTTGTCCAAAAAGTATTTTCAGAATTACTTATAAAGAAAATAGTATGGTAGATTTTGTGCAATATTTGTCATTGCCTTAAAACCACTTTTGTGTTTTTTTAATAAAACAACTATTCTCACGAGAAACAAGAAAAAAATATAAATAACTGTAGAGAAGTACTGAGTTAACCATACTTTTTGCCACCACCTATGTGCTGTTAAAATTTTGGGTAGATATTCTTCTAGAATGTTTCTGTGCACATTTTTTTTCCCTAACAGAAACCATTTTTTTTTAATTTTCTATTTTATTAATGCTCCTATTTTTATCAGTTGCTATTTGAATCATTACTCTGGGCATGGATACTGGTTGGTGACTTGGGAAATAAGTCGCCCTTCCCTGCAAAACCCACTAAATCTTGGAAGCCGTGGACATCTCCAGTATCCAAATAGATGGTGAAACCCCATGGCCTCTTGATCCAAGCTGTCACAGTCATAGCTCAGAAAAGTTAAGGGAGTCTGATCAGACTGCTTGGCTGAGTTCAGAAAATGAGAACCTGATTGGCTAGTTAGCAAATATGATAAAAGCAAAAGGAATATGTAGATAAATAGCTATTTAAAAGCCAAATTGCAGGATGATGTCATGAAGTACAATTGGGATCAGACAAGCCAGGGCATATCAAAACTTCTTGCAAGTCAAGGAAGTATGAAAGTGCAGAGAAGATATGGTGATGAGTGTGGGGAGCCAGACATGTTCCTTCTGACCCACCGGCCTTACTTCAAAGTGATATGTATGAAACTAAAATCTGATTATGTCATATTTCTGCTTAAATACTCTTTAAAGTTGGCCTCATGGGCTCTTTGTGATCTGATGCCATCCTAGTGCCACCATCAGAATGCTGCAGTTGTAAGCTTTGTTCTATATGTGCTGAGTTCTCATATGTCTAAAACAGTCACTTCTGAGAAGCCTTCTCTGATCTCTGGTTTATGACAGGTGGCCTTACTATGTGCTTCGACAGCACCATGTAACCTCCAAGGCTGCAGGGCCCAACACCTCCCATAGTTCCTGGATTATAATGGGCCCTGGATGACTAGACAAAGCACCAGGAGAGAATCAGACATTCCACAAGTTTGCATGAGATTGCATGCGGCCAAGAAAAAAGGGAGAGAGAGAAAAAATGGCACCCAGATGTGGTGCTACTTGAGATTTTTTGGATCCAGTTTTGGTGTGTGATCCTTTTGATAACTGCACTATTATGCATATCCTGTTCGTTGGTTTGCACACAGTGATTAGCATAAACATCCAAAAGGGCAAGGGTGATATTCAAAATATTGAACAGCTATGGTACACTGCAGTGTTGTGAGGGCAACTCTGGGGTTAGCCTGCAGCAGGCAGTCTCAAACAAGGGAGGAGCAGCCTGATAGGCACCAGGCACATGCCTTCAGGTACACAAGCACTATTGCCAGAAGTGTTATCTTCCCTAAAAGGGCTTGGCCTACATTGAGCACATGGCATTGTGGTCTAGTGTAAACAGCTGTGGCCTGCTGGCTGGCAGATACCAGGTTGGTTTCCTTACAGTGCCCACCTGAGGTCCTTGGAGCCAGATTGACCATATTAGCTGACATGGACAGTGGGTACTTATTAACTGGTTTGGAAGCATTTCAATATCTTAACAAGCATGTAGCCATACTGATGCTTATTTACTGAATATTAGCTTTTGCAGAAGGGCTTATTTAACTTCCATTGGGCACTGAACAAGAACAAAGGGAAGGGATCAGATTTCATTACTTAACCTTGGGCTTCTCCAGAACTCTGGTCCATAAAGTCACTCATCCATGACTGTAGTCAAAGAAAAAAATGGTAAATGCCTTAAAAGAAGAGCTTTTTGGTCACAGGTTCAACAGTATCCCATGCTGCTCACCTAAGAGAGAAAAAGATCCCTTTGGGAATGAATAAATTGAGATTAACATTATCATTGGATTAAGGTCTGTTTTCTGCACTGCTTGTTGGTAATAACTGAGCAATGTCTTATTATTTGGCCTCCACTGTATGGCCCAATTCCTTATGTTTGGGAAGATACCTGGGACTCTGTGCAGGTAGTCCTATGCTATATACATCCTGCGGTTGGTGCTGGCCAAAGGAATACACTGAGACCATTACACTTACAGCTTTGGGTTGGGACCAATGAGATTGTTCTAGGTCAGGCTTTTCCCCTGGGGTTTGGCATGAAACAAAACAAAACAACAACAACAAAATATTCACACATACGCTCACACACAAACAAAAACATTGGCTCAAGACACTTCCCACAAAAGGCCACTTTGCAAAATTTTGGGAAATGCAGGTATGAAAAGAAGGTGAAATGAATGGGTTGCAGCACTCTTCCAAGAAGTCTGATCGAAGGGAATGGAGAAATGAGCCTTAAGACTTCCTAGCCAACTAACTCATGGGCAAGGGAGCAGGGTGGAACTGACCAGGTAGCACAGCCTCCGGCTGGTTAGAGTTGAGAAAAGGCACAATCGCAGAGGTTCTTCCAGAAATGGGTTATTGGGACAGAGTAAGCAGCTCACTTCTGGCACTGAAGAGATCCTTGTTTGGTGGTGGAGCTCAGGGATAATGGGTGGGGCTAGGTGTGCTCAACCCAACAGTTGTGATCTTTTGGCAAGCTTTTCAGAGCCTTTCGTTTATGTCCAATCATTGATTTCTAACAGAGAGGAGCAGTAGGGAGCCACTTTCCTTCCATCCAGTCCTGGTGTTGGCTTCTGGGTAATCTTTCACATGTTGTGTGTACTTAATTCAAGGAGCATCTGTGTTTTGACAAATAAATTCTACAACCTTATTTTTCCATACCAATGCCAGGTTTACAGTGATTAAGATTCACACAGTTATTTGTATGCAAAATCTCTTTCCTATTTAGTTAATTAGTATATCAGATACGTATGCCTGTTTATCATGTTCCCAACACTAGGTTTTTGAAAAATTCAGACAACATATAAGATACAGTTTCTATCCTCAAGGAATATGTAATTCAAGAGAGAAGATTATCATTCAACAAACAATTGAGAAAGAAATGGGTGATTAACTAGGATGCTGATGAGAAGTATAATTCAAATGCAGGAAAAAGAGTCTAGTACAGGTTAGAATAAGAGACTATTGCAGGAAAATAAGACTCAAGATAGGCCCTCAGGATGGAAAACTTTTAGAAGAGGATAAAAGAACAGCTTTCCAGGGCGCCTGGGTGGCTTAGTCGGTTAAGCGTCCGGCTTTCGCTGAGGTCATGATCTCGCGGTTCGTGGGTTCAAGGCCCACGTCGAGCTCTGTGCTGACTGCCAGCTCGGAGCCTGGAGCCTGTTTCGGAGTCTGTGTCTCCCTCTCTCTCTGACCCTCCCCTGCTCACGCTGTCTCTCTCTCTCTCTCTCTCCCCTAGAAATAAATAAAAATATTAAAAAAAAACAAACAGCTTTCCTCATGTAAGAAATCACCTGAGCCAAGGACAGAGGCAGGACATGAACATTAGGTACTCAGGGACAACCAGGAGAGATGTGTGATGGAAATGAGGGAAGGCACATGGGAAATACATTTGGGTAGGTAAGGCAGAGCCCTGTTTCTGTCACCTCAAAAGTCAGTGAGTTTGAACTCAACATTACAGAGCAGTGCTATTCAATAATAATGCCACATGTGTAACTTAAAACTTTCTATGCCACACTAAAAAAAAATGAAAAGAAACAGGTGAAGTTCATTTTAGTAACAATATATTTTCCCTAATCCAATATGTCCAAAATACTACCATTTTAACATGTAATCAATACTAAAATATTTTTACACTGCTTCAGTTGTTAAAGAAAAATTTAGGTCCTCACTTTCACGAGCCACATGTCAAATGCTCAGTAGCCACACGTGTCTAGTATCAGGCAACATAACTATAGACAATTATGAGATTATTTAGCAGCTGAATAATGAGCCAAAGTTGAATAGTATCTTTGGAGGATTTGTTGTCAATGAAATGTAGAGTTCATTGAAGGGTGTGATGATTGCGGTTGAAGAGAGAAGTT
Organism: Crocuta crocuta; assembly: GCF_008692635.1. Taxonomy (NCBI): domain Eukaryota; kingdom Metazoa; phylum Chordata; class Mammalia; order Carnivora; family Hyaenidae; genus Crocuta; species Crocuta crocuta. The sequence goes on from NW_027532605.1 coordinate 3,628,814, forward strand.
AGATTTGGAATGAATTACATGTAGGTACTGAAATGGTTGCCGTGGGCTGTTAAGAGGATAGGGCAAATTTGAGAGATGCTTCAAAGAAATAATCGGTGTGCCTTGATGACCTATGGGTAATGAGAAAAGGAAAACAAAATTCAAGAGTGGTAGCCAGCCTCCACACAGCCCTCATTGATCCTTGCCTCCAGCTATGGTATGTGTGACCAATAGAATAAGGCGGTAGCAATGGTATGTTATGTCCAAGATTAGGTTATAAAAGATATTCTGGCTTCTGTTTTGGTGGTTTTCTGTCTTGGCTCATTCACTCTGGAGAAATGGAGCCGCTGCACTGTGAGCAGCCCTGCGGAAAGGCCCCGGTAGCACGGAACTGAGGCTAGCCAAAGAGCCCATGAGTGAGTTTGAAAAGGTGTCCTTCTGCCCCAAATGAGCATTCGGATGACTGTAATCCTAGCCAACGCTGTGACTGCAACCTCAGGAGAGACCCTGAGCCAGAACTACCTCTCATCCTCTCTCTGATTCCTAAGCCTCAGAATCTGACAGAGATGACAAATATTTGTTATTTTAAGATGTTAAATTTGGGGGCAAATTGTAACAGCAACACATCATGATTACATCAAGCAATAATAAAAAGATAACCTAGTTTAAAATGGGCAAGAGAATTGAACAGCCACTTTACAAAAGAAGATAAACAAAGGAAAAAAAGTGCTCAATTATCATGAGATGCCAGGGAAATGCAAATCGAAACCACAACGAGTTAACACTACCCACACATCAGCAGGCTAAAATTAAAGACTGAAAGCATAAAATGTTGATGATGATGTGAGCAACCAGAATTCTTTTATTTTAAAATTAAGATATAATTCACGTACCATACAGTTCACCCATTTAAAGTATACAATTCAATGGCTTTTAGTATAGTTCAACCATCACCACAATACATTTTTGAAATATGTTTATTACTCCAAAAGAAACCCAGTACTGAACCCTAGTCTACTTTTTGTCTTTGTACATTCGTTTATTCTGGACACTCATATTAATGAAATTACACAATATTCGGTCTTTCATGCTTGTTTTTTTCACTTGATGTAGTGTTTTCAAGGTTCATCTATGTTGTAGCATGTAGCAGTACTTCATTTTTTTCATTGTCAAATAGTATTTCATTGTATCAATATATCACTTTTTTTTTTAACCCATCCAGTTGATACACATTTGAGTTATTTCAAGCTTTCTGGTTATTATGAGTAGTTATAAATATTTGTGTGGACTGTACTTTTATTTCTTTGGGGTATATACATAGGAGTGGAATTACTAGGTCTTATGGTGGTCTTTAGTTAACCAATTGAGGGATTCTCAATTGTTTTCAAAATGGCTATATAATTTTACATGCCTACCATCAGTATGTGAAGATTATTATTTATATATTCATCAACACTTATTATTTGTCTTTTTGATTATAACCATCTTAGTGGGTATGAAGTCATCTCTCATTGTGGTTTTGATTTGTACTTTCTTGATGGCTAATTATGTTGAATATCTTTTCATAAGATTATCCATCACTTGTAGATCTTCTTTGGAGAACTGTCTATTCAGATCCCTTGCTCATTTTTAAATAGAATGATGTGTGTGTGTGTGTGTGTGTGTGTGTGTGTGTTTGAATTAAGTTGTAATAGTTCTTTATGTGTTCTAGGTACAAAATCTTTATCAAATATATCATTTGCAAAACTTTTTTCCTATTCTGTGGGTTGTCTGCAACCAGGATTCTTATTTTTTTAAGATTTATTTTTAGAGAGAGAGTACAAGTGGGGGAGAGGGGCAGAGAGAGAGAGAGAGAGAGAGAGAGAGAGAGAGAGAATCTTAAGCAGGCTCCATGCTCAGCACTGAGCCTGATGTGGAGCTTGATCCCATGACTCTGGGATCATGACCTGAGCCAAAATCATGCTCAACAGACAGAACTACCGGGCGACCCTAGAATTCTTAATCCAAAATGATATGAATACTTTTGAGAAACATCTTGGATTACAGAATTTGCCCAGGGTTACTAAACTCTTAGCATGCTAGGGACAAGACAGGACTGACTACATAATTTGTAGGACCTGCCTGTATCAAAATGAAAATGTGGGTCACTTTGTTAAAAAATTGTTAAAAGTAGAACTTTAAACCAAATGCAGGGCCTTTCTAAGCATGAGGCCTGGTGAGACACAGGTTGCATGCACATGAAGCTAAGGGAACAGGGAAAATTAGAATCTTGGGCTATTTAACAGGAAAGCCCATGCTCTTTCCAGTAAGCCACACTGGGTTAAGGGGATCATACTTTTGGTGCACACTGAATGAGACGTGAGGGCAATATCAGATGGTGGTATCAAATATTGATGTAAATCCTAATGGATAAGGTAAATCTTGACTTTATTCTGAGTAAGCTACTTTCTGAAAAGTTTCGTTGATAACAGTAACTTTCAGTTTTGTTGGTGAAGATGTATCTAACACCTCTTAATAGGACAGATTTTTGTCTGCCATTGAGGAAGAGTGGGGGATCAATAACTTTTCCAAAAAACTTGAAATATACCAATCCTAATGTAAAAGAAGTTCTGCTGTGGTAAGGTTAGGATTAAACTACATCAGTGTCCTTTTATCAAGTTTATTTCATCTGATCCTCTAACAAGAGAATACTAAATTTATATTTTTATTTTAAAAAATCCTCAAATTCAAGCAAAGTCTTTCACGTCAATCCTTGCTAGTCAAATGACGCCGGTCAAGCCTAGCTGAAGAGAGCCTCTAAGTAACCACTTGTCTTCCAGTTAGGGCGTCTTTCTGCGCCGGCTGCTCCTTCAGCCCTCCCCACCTCCCCTTCCGCCTTCGCCTCGGCC
>NW_027532605.1:3631717-3709339 GCF_008692635.1 Crocuta crocuta
GCCTCGGCCCCGCCCCCAACCAAGCCCCGCCCCGTCTCCTGGCGCTCTCCACCCATTTCCTCCCGCAGCCGCTTTCGCCCTGCCCTCCACGCCCTCCCGTAGCGGAAGAGCCCGCTGTGGGCCCCTCTGGCCGCCTGGAGGACTTGTCATCTGTGTCCGGAGGCGTCTGGCGGCAGTGGGCGGGTCTAACGTAGGCGAAACAAGCTCTTCCTGTGCGCCTGCTCTGACTACTTTAGGTTTGTGGGAGCTTTTCGCCATGGGGTTGCCGGAGGTGTGGAGCCTCGTGCACAGGTGAGAGAACAAGCGAGCTGCCTAACGCTGGCTCCTGGGCTGCTCTCGCCGAGGTGGCAGAGGTTTGCAGGTGGCGACTGCCTGACCTCGAAGTTTCTAGTCACCGTTGGAGGCTCAGTTCTTAGACCTGAGTCTGGGCCCTTTTCTGTATCTCACTCTGAGTGTGTTTAGGCGCCTTCTTCGCAGCATCACTTTCGTTTTCTGCCACCCTGGTTCTTATTCACCCTTGACCCTATGGTGTCTGAATGGGGTGTCTCCGTATTGGAGGCGGGCCCCCAAATGTGGGGCAACGATCAGGTGGAAGGGGCGGGAGGTGTAAGAATTCACCTGAGGCAGAACGAAGAAGATAGAAGTTTATTGAGTACATAGTGAGGGAGCAGCGAGCAGGACACCACCGAAGAGACTGCATGGAAGCAGTGCACGGGTCCTGTATTTAACGGGAAAAGTTCAGGAGGTGTGGCCACGCATGGAATTCTTTTTTTGGCAACTGTGCCTAGTGGTAAGTAGCCCATTGGTCAGTTAGGGCCACTAAATATCTTGAGGTGGGTCGCCTGATGGGCCGATATGTAATCTAAATTCCGTTGCTCAAGCCTGTTTGCCTAAAAGCGGTTTCCACAGAGCCCACACGACTTTCTTTACTTTCTTCAAAGCTGAGTACAGTTTGGGGGACACGTGGGGTTTCAACTTGCAGGAATTTCGTGGCGTGTTTTGTGCAGCTAACCAGCGCGCCTGCTTTGGCAGCTGTTACACCTGCGCTCGTGGTGACTGTCTCGTTCTGTTCTGTTGGCTGCTTCAGCGTTAATACAGGTGTACTGAACATCCAGGTTAGTGTTGTGGACACACAATGTGGCCTGGTGGAGTATGTGTGCAACCATGGTGTTCAGCGTTTGAAAGTGCTGCTGAATGCAGCTTGAGCTCAGCTAAGGAAATCTAGTCGTAATGAGTTTAGGAAAATAGGCTGCATTAGTCTTGAGCCTTACCCGCCTGCCTTTGTGCATTCAGGTAGCAGCTGTGACAGCTTGAAGGGAGAGCCGTTTTATTGACTCCCTAACTTCAATTGCTGGGTTCTTTAGCTTTTGAGTTTGCTTTGGGGGAAAGGGATTGGAGCATTTCTTTGGTTTAAGAACAATAGTTACTGCTTTAGGGGAAGGTGTCTGGTTGTTCAACATTGTATCCACAGACCTGGACCTCAATAAAAGAAAAGTAGAAGAGTTGTTTCTTTTTGTTTTGTGTTTTAAGTCATCTGTACCTCCCATGTGGGGTTAGGCTCACAACCACGAGATCGAGTTGCATGCTTTTCTGGGGTACCTGGGTGGCTTAGTTAGTTAAGTGTCCCCCTTTGGCTCAGGTTTTGATCTCCCGGTTCTTGAGTTGGAGCCCCATTGGTGGCTCTGTGCTGACAGTTCAGAGCCTGAAGCCTGCTTTTGTTACTATTTTTAATACCTTGAAATTAGTTGCCTCCGGGTCTCTGAACATGGCACATATTAAGAAAATCAGCACATCATTATTGCTGCTGCTTTTCGTAGTTGTGAGCAAATACCCGATTATGTGAGAAACGAATAGGAAGACATATTGGTTAACAAAATTAACTGACTTGGGAAAGAATCCGACATCCCTAGAGTTCAAGTTAGTTTTATTCCACCCCTAATCTCAAGGTACAGACTGGTTAGGTGAGTCCTGGACCAGTTTGGAGGCTTTAATCAGAGAGGTCTTTTCCAGATCCTTGGAGTGGGTATTGCCCTAGTAAAGCAGAGACCAGAGGCCAGTGCCACCTAGTCTACAGTAATCTAACCCACAAATATATTAAGGAATAGGGTACCACAGAGTGCTTTGGTGGAGGAAGTAAGTCGTCACAGCTGTGGTAGACATTGTTGGGCAGTTCCTCTTGAACTCTGGTTTCCCTTGGCTTTCCTGGCCTGTCTTTCCCTCTAACCTATTCACTACTTCTTTTCTTGTCCTAGTGCCATTATAGTCCTTGGGTGTTTTGGGGGGAAGGTTCCCCAGAAAAGTACTGATCTCTGAAGAAAACTCACATTTGTGTGTCTAATCTTAATTTATCCTAAGTGCTAGTGCTAGCTAGCCACACTCTTCTGAATGTCTCATTTGTACCTCAACTGTAATTTGCATGTAAGTGTTACCCTTACTCCTCATCTGCACTTTCAATTTCTTGGAACTGTTACTATTCTTCTAGGCTTTTAAAGTTATGTAAATTCTCCCACATTTCCAAATCCTTATCTCTTCCTGCTGATTCAAATTTAAACAGTCCTCTCAAATTTTTCACTTGTTCCTTTTGTAGAAACTTGTTGGTGGACTTCTTCCCAATTTGAATAGCTTCTGCATTGGACTGCCAGGTTAATCGTGATAAAGTTCACCTCAGTGTCTGCCATTCTTCTGCTAAGAAGTTCTTAAAGGTGTCCTCCTACCTATGGAATTAAATAAAAATTTTCCAGCCCGATTTCAAAGATTTGGGCCCAATTTACTCATGAATTCTACCACGCTTACTGTTATATTCTAGCTTCTGGGAGTTCTAGGCACTTTTGTTACCCTGTAGCCAATCTGGACTACTTGATATTGTTCCTTATTAAGGCCTTTGAAGTCCCAAAGGAAAGCAGATAAGAAATAAGTGTTTAAATTTAAGTAGTAGTTACAAACTCTGGTAGTGTCTTAAAAGGAAAAGTATAAGTATGAGAGAGTGGGATTTAGAAAGGAAAGAGAGGGTCAGGGAGGCTCTTCAAACAGGCTGGTCTCTTAAGTTAATATCCTCCGTGCCTTCTCCATCTGCTGTGTACTCCTTTGAACTACATTGTTTTGGTCCTTCTTGAGCTGCCTCTTTTTTACTTAGTCATAGTTGTTTCTGAATACTCAATATTTGATTCTGTTATATTTTTTCTGTGTTAGGAGTCACAGACCCAAATGCAGAGGCTATGAAGGAAGCATTGAGTGATGCTGGCTAGATGACAGCAGTGGGGACTAGTATAGGGAACTATTGAGCTGGAGAAAGTGTTCTGTCTCAAGGAGCCAGCTTCTCAGCCCCCGACATTGTTGCCATTGTAGAACGTAGGCCCGCGGTTTCCATAACTACATATTTTTCTGGGAAACTGCATTTTTAGGTGGAAACTTTTGATTTTAAATGTAGTTTTAAAACACTGTTGACCAGATGAAACACATTTGTAGACCCAGCATTCAGGCCACTAATTTTCAACTGCAGATTTTTCATTTACTCCTCATAGAGAGCTGACAGGTTCTTATGCCTCAGTGATTATCTATGCATGTGACTTTGTGACCTGTCTTCAGTTCTAACTTTTCTTTCAAAATCTAGTCTACTTGCTCTTGAATGTTTGTACTTATGTCAGTACAGTCTCAAGAAACTGAAAATGGAATTCATATTTTGTTCTACAAACCTGTTAGATTCCTTGCAAACCTTTTCAGTGCCTATATTCTTGTAGCTATCCTAGCTTGAAATCTTGGAATTGTTACTGACAAAGTTCTTTCCTTTTCCATTGAATTTTAACTTCATAGTAGTTCCTAACAGATCATTCCTTTGTTTCTACAGCTGCTTGCTGTTTGTCAGTTCAGGCCTGAATTACCTGGTCTTGGGTTTGATTTTCTGTTTTATTCACCTTCTCCTTTGTCTACTTCTGCTGTAATCTTTATTAAGCATATTTTCATTACCTCAAAAAGTTTCATGAAAAGTCGTTTAACTTTGTAAACCCCTGAGTGCTTTATTGGATAATTGCAAAAATCTCCTAACTGATAATGTTTTCATTCTTCTAAGTCCATTGTTTTTACCTTTAGCATTTATCAGAATCACTTGGGGGTTTGTTAAACACAGATTTCTGGGCTCACTCCACAGTTTCTAATTCAGTGGGTCTGAGGTGGGGCCAATAATTTGCATTTCTAACATGTGTCCCAGGATGCTAATAGTGCTGGTTCAGGAACTACATTTTGAGAACAGCTGCCCTAAGCAGGCTAGTTGACCGTCACCTGAAGGAAGAAAGTCTGATTAAGTGATTTAGTAAATTAGCAGTAGCTAGAATCTGCATGTTCCCTTCCCTCCACCAGATGGCAGTTTGGGAGCCAATAGAAGGCAAGAAGATCATAAATTCAGATTCTATTTGGGGACTCTGAACACTCAAATACATTTTTGAGAGGTAAAAGATAATAGCAGATTTTAAATAATGGTTGAGTATAAATTGGAACAAATACAGTTAAGGACTATATGGAGTCTGGTAAGGAGCTCTTTAGCTTTTTGTGCTTTGTAGCAATTGCTCCAGAGATTTTTGTGACCTTTAAAGGCTGTGCACAGTGCTTTGCACTTGCATTTGGTAGGTATGCATTAACACTCTTCGAGCTAAAAATTGTGTCTCCTAGGTAAAACCAGGACTTGAAGCCAGGCCTGTGTTTCTCTATGCAGCCGGTAATACTTAAACTATTACATGAGACTTGCCAGTCTGGCAGCATCATGTTTAACCTTGAACTGGCATTTGGGTACTGGTCTTATTAAGGAATTCAGGGTTATTCTGGATCTAAAGAGATTAGTGCTTAAATCTTCGATAATTCAACTTTATTTTTTTGGAATTTTTTAAGTTCAAAAAGTTTTAAAAATGATGCTTCAGGATAACTGTAGTTCAGATTTTAAAAGTCTGTACGAAATTCCCTATTTAGAAAATACCCCTAAACAAGCAATAAGCAACTGTCTGTCACTTCAGTTTAATTTTTACAAAGTTGATTTTAATGACAACTTGTCTGCACTTTGGAATCACTTGGAGGAGCTCCAAACAAAATACCTATGCCTGTGTCTGACCTCCAGAGTTTGGTTTCATCGTTCTTGGCTGTGAGCTGGGCTTTGGAACGTTTACTGGGGTTTTCAGGTGATTCTAATGTGCAGACAAGTTGTGCAATTACTGAGCTAGAATGAATATTTCACTTGTGGTAAGACATTCAAAACATGCTAGTCCAGGAATGTGAAGTGGTTCCCCCTTTTTTGTTTTTTTGTGGTATTATTCAATTTAAATGTAATGTAAAAGAAAAAATTCTGGAAAAGTTGGATTACAAATATTTTTATAAATTCAGTCAGCTGAATTTATAATTTAGGGGGCTCAAACTCATAAACTGTGCAATCATGACCTGAACTGAAGTCGGCCACTTAACCAACTGAGCCACCCAGGTGCCCTGTGTTTTTCTTTTCTTTTTTTTTTTTAATGTTTTGTTTATTTCTAGGAGAAAGAGAGAGAGACAGCGTGAGCAGGGGAGGGCCAGAGAGAGAGGGAGTCACAGACTGAAACAGGCTTCAGGCTCTGAGCTGGCAGTCAGCACAGAGCCCAACGCGGGGCTCGAACCCACGAACCGCGAGATCATGACCTAAGCGAAAGTCGAACGCTTAACCGACTAAGCCACCCAGGCGCCCCATGTGGTTTTCTTTTTTTAAACAAGAAAATAGATACGCATTGATAAATGGTAACTGTCCATATTCACACAGAAACAGTGTATTCTCAAAGCTAAATATACAGAGAAAGGAGGAGGAAAACTAAAATTCTGTGTACTACACAGGGGTCCAGCAGCCTCCAGCTTCCAGCAGAACTAAAGGCACAAAAGGTTGTTCTTTTTTCCTCCACGGAACACTGTGGTGTTGATTTCATGAAGGTTTTTTAAGACCAGAAAGGATGAAAATGAATTTGGAACAAAAAGGGGATAGAGATTCTTTACCCACTGTATTCTTCTCAAGATATTTCCTCCTAAAGGAAGTTGAGAACCATAGTACAAATGAGAAGGGACTTGGAAAAAAAAAAATCAGAGTGAACACAATTGGTGGGGGAGATGTGAAAATTGCAAGTTGCACCTGGGACCTGGAGAAAATTTAAAAAGGTTAGAATCCATTAGTGTTCTACTAGTTATCTTCTCCGTATCCTCCTCTCTTTGCTCCCACTCATCCTCATCATCCCCTTTCCCCCTTCATCATCATGTCAAGAACCGTGTAGTACTGTAATGGATTTGGCCAAATACCATCTTTGATGATCTCCCCTAAACTCCTCTGCACCTGCATCAGAATCATCAGTAAGCCAGAGAAAGAGCTCCGTGGGTTCCTCATGCTCCCTCTTCCTGCCGGCTTTATTCTGCGTTTCACTTGAACATGCTGTCAAATTCTTTCTGGATTTCCATCTGATTTCAGTGTACTTTGAAGATGGATCATACTCTCATTTGAATGAAATTCTTTGAGGAGAACTTTATTTTCAATTTTTTTTTAATCACAATTCTGTAGCATGACTTAATATCTTTAAATTCTATCACTTCAACTCCCGTCCAGTAATGCAGTGCAGACACTTGTGGACAAGTGCAAATGTTAACCCAAAAATCTGGGATTTGGGCAATCAATTCCAACCTCTTCTGAGAAAAAGTGGTCAGAGGTGTTTGTTATAGGCTTGTTGCACTCTCAAAACCTCATTGGCTTACTCATTAATTCATTAAGTCTATTGCATTCCCTACTTCATTAATACATTCAACTGCTCCTTGCCGTTCTTTTTCTGAGGTCTCAAGAGCTCCATTGTGGTTGGCGTTGAGTTTCTTTTTACTGACCTGGGTGGGGATGGTGGAGGCAAAGGGTGCAGGCAGCAACTTGGTCCAGCTGCCTCTAGTAATATTTTAACAACTGTCATCTATACAAAACCATTACCAATAAAAATATACTTAAAATATTTAAATAATGCTTATGACATGGAAAAATAGTCACAGTAGAATTAAAGAATTGCTTTCTTTAAAGCAAGCTTTACAGTAAACATAAAAGGGGCACCTGGGTGGCTCATTCAGTTGAGCACATCTGACTTCAGCTCAGGTCATGATCTCATGGTTTGTGAGTTCAGGCCCCAAGTTGGGCTCTGTGCTGATAGCTCAGATCCTGGAGCCTGTTTCGGATTCTGTGTTTCCCTCTCTCTCTCTGCTTCTCCTCCACTTGTTCTCTCCCCCTCTCCTGTTCTCCCACCCTCAAAAATAAAAAAAAATTAAGATAAACCTCAAAATGGGGTTAGAGAAGGTCAGCAAAGGGTGGTTTGAGATGTTTGGGTGAGTTAAGTGGGGATTTTGACAGCATGGCTGCTGCTTTGGCATGTTTGTGATGTTTAATAGACATCCTTACAGTTTAAGATGATACTTTTAAAATAAAATTGTCTCCTAATGATCACTTGAGCTCTGCCACTTGATAGGAAAATTAGAAGAACCTGTAGGATCTTATTTGGAATTGGCATTCTCTATTATAATTTTATTTTCAATTTTGTTTTACTGGAAAGGAAAGATGATGCTCAGTTGTATGTTTTTAATTTATTTCTATTATGTTTTTTAGAGAGTGAAAGCACAAGCAGGCGATGGGGCAGGGAGAAAGGCAGAGGGAGAATGCCAAGCAGACTCTATACTCAGTGCAGAGCCCAATGCAGGGCTCAATCCCATGACTTGATCATGACTTGAGCCAAAGTAAAGTTGGATGCTCAACTGACTGAGCCACTCAGGTGCCCCAAGATGATGTTCACTTTTAAATATTGAAAGTGTTTAAGTTGCTTTGTTGTAGGAAAACTAAATACACACACACACACACACAAAATTGTTTCCACTGTTTCCACTTATGTAAATAACCATGAACATCTTTATAAAATCAAATTTAGATCATATGTCTGTGATTTCCTAAATACAAATGCTTGTGAAATTACTAGGTGTAAGAGTATGATCATTTTAAAAGTTGTAGAACTATACTTCCAGATTGCCTGCTGGAAAGGTAGTACCAATTTATATATTTCACAGCAATTATCTGAGAATACTTGTTGCATCTTTACCAAACTCTTTTTTAGGTTTATTAAAATATTATTCAATAGGCTGAGTAGAAAATTGACAAATTTGTGACATGTCTCTACATTATAATCCTATAGACTAATTTCATTGCCTAAAACATTCCATGTACTCTACCTATTCTCCCTTCTCTCCCACCCCCAAACCCCTGGTAACCACTGATCTCTTTACCGTCTCCATAGTTTGTCCTTTGTCAGAATGTCCTATAGTTAGAATCATACCATATATAACCTTTTCAGATTGGCTTCTTTTGCTTAGCCGTGTGTATTTAAGATTTCTGTATGTCTTATTGTGGAAAGACTGATAATTTCTTTTCATTGCTAAGTAATATTCCATTGTATAGATATACCACAATTCATTCATCCATTCACCTATTGGAGGACCTCTTGATTATTTCTACATTTTGGCTATTCTGAGTAAAGCTACCATAAACATGCTTGTGCAGGGGTGTGTGTGTGTGTGTGTGTGTGTGTGTGTGTGTGTGTGTGTACATAAGTTTTCACTTCATTTGGGTAAATAGCAAGCAGTGTAGTTGCTGGATTCTGTGGTAAGGTATGTTTGGTTTTGTAAGAAACTGCCAAATTGTCTTTCAAAATACCTGTACCATTTTGTGTTCTTACCAAGAAGAATGAGAGTTAACCTTAAAAAAAAAAAAAAAATTTTTTTTTCTAGTACTGTTTAGAAGAGGCTAAAACAAAAGGAAATATGGTATTTATACATTGAGACATGACTACTCACATTACTGTGTTCATTGTATTCTACATTTGTTTCAGGTTTAATTCATTCAAAAGGACTAATATCATACTGCAACATTTGGTAAGTTTGGATTTTGTTTTGTTGGCATTACTAGATTATGTGTAATATAAAACATCATTATTAGGGAAGTAGAAAATACTCGCAGATTTTGTTGACCTCTATGCCCCATGGTTCCCAATTTTTTAAGTATCAAGACTTGACATATACAACTTGTATGAGATGGTAGAAGGTTTTGAATAAGAGTGTAGATCTTCAAGTCAGAATAATTGGGTTTATTTTTATTTTTTAATGTTTATTTTTGAGAGAGAGAAAGAGAACATGAATGTAAGCTGAGGAGGGGCAGAGGTTGGGGGATAGGGGTAGGTAAGGATGGAAGGAAAGGGAGACACAGAATCCAAAGCAAGCTCCTGGCTCTGAGCTGTCAGCACAGAGCCTGACACGGGGCTCAAACTAACCAGATTCCACTTGGGATGTTTTTTATAGTATTACTATGTATTGTGTTACCTTTCCGAAATCTAGAAAATTTTCTGAATTTTGAAACACATGTGGACCCAAGGGTTTTTGGTTAAGGGATTACGGTCTTAACCCTATTTAATGGATCAGAAATTGAGGGGCAGAGAGGCTATGTAATATGGCTCAATATCAGTCAGCTGGCAAATAGGAGATGAAATTTTAATCCAGTCTGGCTCCATAGACACTCCTCTTGCACTTTACAGCCTGAGGCAGAGTGGGCATTAAATAATTATTACAAAATCTGTTTCAGTTAAGCCTAAGTGGAGATGGGCAAATTAAGACTGGAATGTTCCATCCTACCCGTAATTATTTTAGTCAGCATATATACATGGGAGCTGAGGAGTTTCCTAGAAAAAGAACTTAATGTTACAGATTCACATTTATATGCATGCACCCAGGTAGAATGGAAAGACATGATAGAATCCAGATCACCTGGACTATAGTGACCTGAGGCATAAATCACGTTGTGGGAAGGAAGTTAAACTGAACTTTCAGCAGGGCCTGAAGACTGAATCATTCTCATCCCACTGTTGGCTTTTATATGGGTCTCAGAGATCGGCTGTATCCCAAGCAGTCCTTCCGTGACCCTTCTAAGAAAGCCAATAGAGCAAGAGCCCTTTTTATTTCATAATGGAGTGATGAAAACATGACACTGATGGCAGTATTATTGGCAGAGTTATGAGAGGTGGACATGACTAATTTGTGGTAATAGTATGACATTCTTACCCTTCAAAGACTGTAAAGGAAGACCTGAACCTGGAAAGGAGGGCAAGGTTTATCAAGCTAATGCAAGCAAGTGGAACCTATTAATGATGTTTCATTTGTATCCATAGGCTGATGTGGACATATTTTTTGCAAAACTATTCATGGAAAGATTTCTTTCTTTCTCCATAACATTCTATTAAAATTTTTTTTAAATGTTTTTTTTTTAAATATTTATTTCTAGGAGAGAGAGAGAGACAGCGTGAGCAGGGGAGGGTCAGAGAGAGAGGGAGACACAGACTCTGAAATAGGCTCCAGGCTCTGAGCTGGCAGTCAGCACAGAGCCCGATGCGGGGCTCGAACCCACGAACCGCGAGATCGTGACCTAAGCGAAAGTCGGACGCTTAACCGACTAAGCCACCCAGGCGCCCCGTAAATTTTTTAAATGTTTATTTATATTTGAGAGAGAGAGAGAGAGTGTGAACAGGAGTGGGGCAGAGAGCAAAGGGGACAGAATCCAAAGCAGGCTCCAGGCTCTGAGCTGTCAGCACAGAGCCTGACCTGGGGGTTGAACCCACGAACTGTGAGATCATGACCTGAGCCAAAGTTGGATGCTTAACTGACTGAGACACCGAGGTGCCCCTCCATAATATTCTTTTTAAAACTTACACAGCAGTTAATGTGCAGAAGCTCATTTATTCCATATATTTCTATCTCAACACAGAGAAAACTGTAGTTTTATTTCTGAAAGTAATTCTTTTCCATGTGAAGGTACATTGGTTGGACTGCATGAAATGACACTGTACATACCATTTTCAGGACACCAGTCAAATTTTGTTCTGTATATCTAGATAATGATCTAGAATCTGTGTCAACCAATTTATAATCTATGGTTTTTGAACAGATAAACATTTAAGTGCTTGCATTGTATGCAATGAACTAACTACTTTGAGATTCTATTATTAAAGACAATTCCTGACCTCAAGAAATGAAGTCTAATAAAAAGATAGAAATATTTACTAACATAAAAAGCTTCTGTACAATGAAAGAAACCATCAACAAAACTAAAAGGCAACCAATGGAATGGGAAAAAATGTTTGCAAATGACATATTGGATAAAGGGTTAGTATCCAAAGTCTACAAAGAACTTGCCAAACTCAACACCTGAAAAACATAATCCAGTGAAGAAATGGGCAGAAGACATGAGTAGACACTTCTCTAAAGAAGACATCCAGATGGGCAACAAACACATGAAATGAAGCCCAACATCATTCATCATCAGGGAAATACAAATCAAAACTACAGTGAGACACCACCTCACACCTGTCAGAATGGCTAAAATTAACAACTCAGGAAACAACAGATGTTGGTGAGGATGCCAAGAAATGGGACCACTTTTGCGCTGCTGGTGGGAATGCAAACTGGTGCAGCCATTCTGGAAAACAGTGTGGAGGTTCCTCAGAAAATTAAAAATAGAACTATGCTATGACCCAGCAATTGCAGCACAAGGCATGTATCCAAAGGATATGAAAGTGCTGATTCGAAGGGACACATACACCCCAATGTTTGTAGTAGCACTATCAACAATCGCCAAATTATGGAAAGAGACCAAATACCTATCAACTGATGAATGGATAATGAAGAGTGGTGTATATATACACAATAGGTTACTACTTAGTGATGAAAAGGAATGAAATTTTGCCATTTACAGCAATGTGGATGGAAGTAGAGTGTATTATGCTAAGCAAAATAAGTCAGAGAAAGACAGATGTCATATGATTTCACTCATGTGGAATTTGAGAAATTCAACAGATTAACATAGGGGAAGGGAGGGAAAAATAAGATAAAAACAGAGAGGGAGGCAAACCATAAGAGACTTTTTTTTTTTNAGGTGGGAGGGATGGGTTAAACAGGTGCTGGGCATTAAGGAAGGCACTTTTTGGGATGAGAACTGGGTGTTGTATTAAGAGATGAATCACTGGTTCTACTCCTGAAGCCAAGAATCCACTCTATGTTAACTAACTTTAATTTAAATGAAAAAAAGGATATTTACTAACAAAGTGTGGTAAAAAGGCCAAATAAAATTAAAGGTGTGAACAACGGTGGGATAGAGTGATGTCGACTTTGTAATCAATGAAAGCTTACTGGAGGAAAATCATTTGATCTGGGCCTTGATGAACAATTATGGTTTCAACATGTAAAGATGGGAATAAGTGGAAGTTCATATAGTAATCCTAAAGTGATTCTATTATCTCCATTTTACAAATGCAGAAACTGAGGCCCTGAGAATAACTTCCCTGAGAGTGTACAGTAGTGAGTGGCTAAACTAAGTCTGAGTTTGAGTCTCTAAGACTCTAAAATCTGGTTTCTTTCTGTTACACAATATGCTTGTTCTTGGTGGTGAGAATGGTGTGATAGGAGAATAGAGGTTACATTTAGGGCTTTCTGAGAATCGGTTATAAGGAGTGCTACGCAGTGGTGGGCTTGGAGAATTTACCCAGGATCAGATGTAGAGAGACTTGAAGGCCATGTGAACTAACTTGGATGTTTTTGAAGGTAACAGGGAGTCATTGACCATTTTTGAATGGCAGGAACAAGATTAAGATTGTGTTCTAGCAAAATTTCCCTGGTGGCAGTGTGAAGTATAGAACATCAGCCAAAGCTTCTGGAAATCTGCCAGAAAGGAAAATTGTAACAATCCTGCATGGCTTACAACAATGGGAATAGAATAGAATAGAAGAGAGAGCTGTTTTAGAACTAGATTCTCTGGTTACGTGGTTACTGCCTCAAATTGTTGGCAGAGACGAGAAGAGAACAAGTTTGGTTGAAAAAATGGTGATGCCATAACCTGTTCTAGGGAACAGAGGAGGAGAGACAGATTTGTTGGGAAGAAATTTGTTGGTAAATTTGGTTACCCAGTTGAGTATGGGGCACCATGTATTTACTCCTGTAATTCTAGCAGGCATTTGGAAATAGGGGCCAGGGTCTCTGGAGAAGTAAAGAAATAGATGCAAGTTTGAGTCAGCTGCCTAAAGGTAATAATTGAAGATATAAAGTAGATTATCACAAAAAGTTGAGAGAATAGAACACAGCTAAAGACCATCTGAGAGACTCTGAAGTATTGTGGAGGAATTTACGGATCCAGTTTGAAGTCAGGAAGGATTGAGTCAAGGTTGAGTAATCAACATTTAATAAATGTTGTTAGATGCTAAGAACCTTACTTGTATTGTGCTTTGGTGTCCTATTTGGGTTATAGTAATTTAAATTTAACAGCATACAACAGTTGCTAGAAACTGGTGAAAATCTTAGGAGTGAGAAGGATATGTCACTGGATAGAGACGAAAGTCACATGTCAGAAGAAATCATGTTCCAGTAGGCTGTTTTCCTGGGTGTGTTTGTGGGTTGCAACCCTGTTCAATGGCAGTAGATGTTACATATAATGGAAGGTGTATGCTTACGATTGGGATTTGGGTATCCACAGTGCTATGCTTGCCCTAGGCTTGTGTTACAGCATAACTGAGTCACTAGAATGATGGATTTAAACATTTTTGGGATACCTGTATACTAAGTACTGGAAAGAAAGGTTCGTTTCTCACAATGTTTATGAAGGCTCTAAAGTATTTTCTAAAATGTAGCCTGCAAAGTACAAGTCCAAAGAAGTAAATATTCCATGAAAAAAATTTTTAAGAAGAAAAACTTCTCATTGTTTTAAACATTTTATTTAATATTTGCATATTAAGGACTAAAACGTCTTATTGATATTTAAGTTTTTTTCCCCAAACTAATTTGACCATGGGCCATTTTATCCTTCCACATAGTGGCACTGATCATCCTTTTGCACACTTTGGGAAATGTTGCTACTCTGGATTTTGCCAGAATAGTTCTATATTCTAGCAGAGTAGACATCCTAAAGTTTTGTGTGTCTTAGGGGTGTTATTTTGGCAGACTTCATGCATTTAGTTCAGCACAGAGCTGTGTGTTGATGGTGTTTATACATTTCATCAAGCTTCCTTCACATCTCCTTGGAATAGATGTAAATAATGGGTCACCCAGGCCTTATGGGAATAGAAAAAGTTCTGTGGAGTGAGTTAAAGTGGGTGAGATGATATCATTTGAAGAAGATGATTGGGACAGTCCATTTAGGGAATGGTTAGAGCAATAGTTCTAGAATGAGATAAACCTAGGTTTGAATCTTGGTCCTGTCCCAAAGCTGTATGACTCTATGCAAGTGATCTAATGTCTCTGGGCCTCAGTTTCCTTATCTGCGGAAAGGAGTTCCTGGTATATTACACATTTGAGGCGTTTTGAGGATTAAGTGAAGAGTTTAGTCAAATGTTTTACCATAGTGTCCATGGAAAAGTCTTAAAATGGTAAGTTAAAAATAGGGAACAGCTTTTGCTGATGGCCTAAGAAAATATTTGAAAATAAAAGTAAATGTGAACCCGTTGTCTTTCCTGGATGTATAATAAAGATTTAATAAACTTCTAATTTCCTTCCACCTTACATCTCTTTTCCTCCTTAATCATGGTTCTGACTAGAAGCATTTCTTCTTTCCCTTCTCTGTTGTCCTTTATCCTTTCTGCCCTTACCCCTTCCCTGCCCAACTTTGGATTGTATGAGAATTCCATTTCTGACTCTATAGTCTGTAATTTTTTGTAACATGGTAAATTTTTCTTTATAGAAAACTTTTCTAGGCTTTGTTAAAAATTTGTGATATTTTCAGAAAAGAGATTTGTTTATTTCTGCATAATTAACGTATACATAAATTATGCAAATACTGGAAACTTTATCTCTTTTTCTTCTACCCTTTGGCTTGAATGATTTTGGTTAATGAACTAATAGTTGTTTTTAAGTTTTGAAAAGGCCATGAATTTTTAAGGTAAGAAAAAATCCTATTTGTCCTTTCATTTACACCATTCTAATGGCATTAACAGGAGATTCTGTAATATTCTTTGCTCAAAATCTGTTCCTCTTTAAAGGTCCTGTAGAAATCCTTCGCCTAAGTGTGTGGAGATCCATGCTTAAAAGTATTCTTCTGCATCACTGAAATAATAAAAATTGAAAATTACTCAATGTTTATCAATAGGGAACTGATTAAATTGACATGTAAGAATGGACAGTTGTTAAAAATAAGTATGTAGCATGCATGTGAAATCAGCAAACCCTGGGAAATTTTACAGGGTAATTGGCCTGTTATTTTCAACAAATTGTAAGGAAAACAAAGGGATGAAGGGAGAACTTCTATAATAAAAGACTTGAAAAATATATCCACTTAAAAAAATAGATGATATTTTTGGATTTACACTTTGTATTTACTACTATACAAATTAAGACAGTTATATTTTGATGTAGAAGTAGAGGGCTGTGATTGGGTGGGGGCAGGCAGAGGCCTGGCTGGACAACATTGGGCTTGGGATTTGATTTTTACTCCAGTTACAATCTAATAGCCTTTTCTTCATGGATGCTGCCAGAGGATATGACGCTCTTATTGGTGGCACTTTGAGCAGCCTTGAGCATCATGTTTGTATTGGTTTCCCTTGCTCCCCAAGTTCCATGGGGTGACATAGAAGGTCCAGATGAATGTCTGAATATGCAGTGGGTTGCATTCAGGACAGCAAAATTGAGTTTGGGGAACCTGCTGGTTTGTAGTAAGCTGTAAGCAAGCCTGCTCCCCTGTCCCAGAGAGAGACATTACCTTTTCTTTAAAGTTGCTCACAGCAAATACAACCCTGAAAATGACCAGGCAAAGAGAGAAGTCAGGTACTTGGGTTCGTGACATATATAGCATTAAAGTGCAAGAAAACCTCAGGGCCCATGGCAGATAGCTTCTTCTAATAGCCAAGTTGGAAATCGGGTCATTGCAGACATAAATAGTTAAGATGAGGTCATACAGGAGGAAAGATTACTGGAACAATCCAAAATGACTCTTGCCCTTATATAAAGGGAAAATTTGGAGACAAGCATACTGGGAGAAGCCACGTGAAGATTGTAATTGGGCTGATTTAAGCCAAGAACTATCAGAAGCTAGGAGAGAGGCCTGGAACAGATCCTTCCCCTAGCCATCTTTAGGTGGAGTATGGTCTTCCCACTGACACCTCGATCTCTGGCTTCTAGCCTCCGGAGCTTTGAGACCATAACTTTCTGTTGTTTAAGCCACTTAGTTTGTGATAATTTGAGTTGACAGCCCTAGCAAATGAATGCATTTCCCATGGTACATTTGTCAAAATTAAGAACATTAGGTATGTTACTATTAACTTTAAACTTTATTTGGATTTCACGTTTTCCCATTAGTTTTCTGTTCCAGGATCCAATCCAGGATACCATATTGCATTTCCTTGTCATGTCTCTTTAGTCTCTTCTGGTCTGTGACAGTTTCTGCATCTTAGTTTTTGTGACCTTGAAAGTTTGGAGAAGTATTGGCAAGGTAGCCTGAAATCTGGGCTTGGGTCTGGTGTTTTTGTTTTTAATAAGTAAACTGCAGTTAAAAGGTTTTTGGAGAGAATATCACAAGGAAAAGTGCCCTTCTCATCACATTGTAACAGAGTATCTGTGGGTTTTGATCTAGGCATCAGGGATACATGACATTCACACAACATAGCTGGTGATACTGACCTTTATTACTTGGTTAAAGTGGTGTGTGTTTGGTTTCTCCCCTCTGAAGTTACCATTTTCCCCTTTTCATATTCTGTTTTTGAGAAGTAAGTCAGTAAGTTCAGCCCTTACTCAGAAGGTGAGACGACTAAGTTCTGCCTACTGAATTTTTACATATGTTATTTAGAAATCTTCTGTAGGGAAGATCACCCATTCTCTATTTCCTTATTCAGTTTTTGATATCTGTGTGGACTCACTGATACTTATTCTTTGGGTTATAATTTTCTATCACATTATTGTGTTACTCAATTTATTCTAGCTTTGGCTCTTAGGAATTCCTTCATTTTGGATTTTGTGTCCTTTTGATATGATCCCATTCTTTTAATATATATTTTTTAATGCCTCCTTACGTTTTCATACCAGAGGTGAACTCTGGGCTCCTCATGTTTTCCTTTTTGCAGCTCTGGAATCAGCCATTTCTCTAAGGAGTCCTAGTTGGAGCTCTTTATTGGAGATTGGCATTTAGAAATCAGGATCTGAGCTCTGTGAGTGCTCTTTGATACTGGGGAATGATGACTTTCTCCAGGGAGAGAGAGCTAGGGTCATCTATGTTTTATAGCAGAATACACACACACACTGTATACTAATCTGTGTGAATATACATGTCTGTAGTTGTATCTTTATCCTGTATATCCTTTATATGTATACGTATAAGCTAAGCATGAGTTCATTCTGACGGCATCTCTGACTTTAATCCAGAACCACAGGGCAGCGTTCATTATAGCTTCCCTTCTTGCTTATATATAACTTTCCTCTGTTACTTGTTTCACCCTAGTATACATGCAAAGCAGTCTCAGAATTGTTAACCATGCCCCATGAAAAACAAATTTACCAACTAGAATGCAGTGTTGATATACAGTTCCTTTTGTATTTATCTTTACACTTTCCAATCAGATGACTGTTTTCTGAAGTTAGTTAGGTCAGCTCCCCTGAAGCCACCGCCAGGATTACTTCATCGATGATATGTCATACATGTGTAAATTTAATTAGATTTGTCACAGTCTGCATTCCATGTTAGAATCCTGTGACATCTTTGCTGTCTTTTTTTTTTTTTTAGCATAGTTTCTATATATTGAAGTTTACTTTTTGTGATGTACATTTCTATGCATTTTGACAAATGCATCACTTATACATCCACCACCCCATGACCACACCAGAGCAGTTCCATCATTTTAAAACTTCCCTTGTGCTTTCCCTTAGTAGTCAACCTCTCCCACCCTCAACCACTGACGTGTGTTATGCCCCCATAGTTGTGTCCTTTACAGAATGTCTTATGAATGGAATAATACAATCTATAGGCTTTGGGGTTTGGCTCCTTTCACTTGGTGAAATGCATCTAAGATTCATCTGTGTTGCATGAACTGATAACTTGGTCCTTTTGTATCACTGAATGATATTCCATTTTTTAAAAATGTTTTATTTATTTCTGAGAGAGAAAGAGAGACAGCGTGAGCAGGGGAAGGTCAGAGAAAGATGGAGACACAGAATCTGAAACAGGCTCCAGGCTCTGAGCTGGCTGTCAGCACAGAGCCTCACGGGGGGCTCGAACCCATGAACCGTGAGATCATGACCTGAGCCGAAGTCGGACACTTAACTGAGTCACCCAGGCGCCCCATGATATTCCATTTTGGATGTACCAGTTTGTCCATTTCCTTGTTGAAGAGCATTTTGGTTGCTTCCAGTTTTTATCAATTATAAGTAAAGCTGCTAACAAGTTTTTCTGTGAACAGAAGTTTTTAATTCACTTCAATAAATACATAATGGTGCAACAGCTGTGTAGTATGGTAAATCTGTGTGTAACTTTATAAGAATTTGCCAAATTGTCTCCCAAAGTGGTCGCACCATTTTGCATTCTCACTAACAGAGTGAGAGTGCCTGTTGTACTGTACCTTTGGCAGCATGTTATTGTCTGTTTTTGGATTTCAGCCATTTTAATGTGTGTAGTGGTAGCTTGTTGCATTTTTTTTTTTAAGTTTATTTATTTGAGAGAGAGAGTGCACGGGAGGGGTAGAGAGGGAGAGAGAGAATCCCAAGCAGGCTCCACACTGGCAGTGCCAAGCTTGATGTGGAGCTCGAACCTATAAAATGTGAGCCAAAACCAGCCAAAATTTCAGCCAAAACCAGCCGAAACTGAGTTGGTTGCCCAACCGACTAAGCCACCGCAGCACCCCCTGGGGTTGCGGTTTTAATTTGCATTTTCCTAATGATCTTCAGATGATTTTGAGCATATTGTATGTTTGTTTGCCATCCCCATATCTTTGGTGAAGATCTTTAGGGTTTTTTTTGTGGTTTTTTTGCCCATTTTAATGTTGGGTTTTTCTTACTGAGTTTTAAGAATTTATATATTCTGGATGCAAGTCATTTATCAAGATATATGATGTTGAGATATTTTCTTCCAATTTTTGGCTTGTCTTTCATTGGCTTAATAGTATCTTGTGCAGAATGGGAAGTTTTTAATGGTGATGAAATGCAGTTTATCACTGTTTTCCTTTTATGGATCATGCTTTCGGTGTTGTATCTCGTTAAGCCTTAATGTTTGGAAGGCACTGTGAACCAGAGTTTCAGGGATGTGAAAGTGTTCCAGTCCCTCCTCCATGGATAGGCTGCTTTTTTCTCCTTTTCCTTTGCCCTTCATTTCTTTTCCCCAGTTATGGTTGATAAACCCTGAAGTCTTTGGCAATGGTTTTGAGGTTCTTCTCCCAAGAGAGATTAAGGCTTTTATTTTGTAGGCCTCCCTTTCCTTCCCCCACTGTAGCGAGGTTCCACCAGAACCCAGGGCTACAGACTTTGAAGTCCTTCCTCCCTCCCCTGTGGAGTTAGCCTTTTGTTTTATATGGGAGATGAGGGAAAGGATTTTGCTGTACCTGTTGTTTCCCTACCTCAGCCAGCACCACACAGGGAGCTTTCTCCACTTTTCCCTGGGAGCTCCTGGTTGGGTTTCAGGAGGAAAAGCCAGCCAGGGTGGAAACCCCTGCATGACTGTGACTCCCCAGGAGCTTCATGCGATCGCATTTGCCCATATTTGGCCTCCAGCCGGTCATCAAAAATTCTAATTAAACTTCCTGAAAGCTTTTGCCTGAAGTAAGCAAATATTTTGGTTCTGTGTCTCCTTGAAGGCACCTGTCGCTCTTCAGATTTTATTACAGCCATTTACCCTGTGACCTCTGTTCTCTGATTGAGCTTATGAGAAGCCGTTAATTTGCAGTCTATTCAGCTTTTTTTCTATAAGGTCAGGATGAGCATCTTTTCAGCTCTCAACATCTCTGAGCTGAAACCAAATAATAAGTTTTTAAGGATTCCTTCCATATTTGTGGTAATTTATATAAACTGTTCAAAAACCATGAGTTTTTTTTCTGACAAATTTGACTTGGGTTCAAACAGAAGTTTGGTTAGTATGGAGAGAGATGAAAGTTTATTAATACTTGTATTTAACATGTTTGTATGATAGGAAAACTTTTATCTGTATTTTAAGATCTAGAATAATGTGGGTATCTGAAAAAATATAGCTTTTTTAGTCTCATCTGTCTTTTCATATGAGTAAGGGTTTAATCAAGGAAGTAGAACCACTGTGGGTATTGAAAGGGGGCAGAATATGCCATCCCTAAAACATGCCACTTTGGCATGTGAATTATTTTGAGCTGAAGTCAGTCAACATCCAGCAGATTTGGGAAAAGCTTTTTATCTCCCTCGCAACTGCCTGAAAGAAATTAGAAAGGAGGGTTGTGCTAGGAAGGGAGCTTTTTTATATTTGACAATATAAAAGGGACGACTTTTTATATTTGAGAGACTTATCTGCATGACAGGGCAAATGTTTACCAAACGTTTGCTCTTCTTACCTCCTGGTGAATTGCTTTCCTCTCCTTTGAAGGCTCAGACTCTATTTCTTTTCTTGGCTTGGGATGGCATATGAACATCAGTTGCCTTGCTACCTTTGAGTTTCACACCTTTGTGAGCCCCCTTTCTTAAGAAATAAAAATTTTCACCAGTTAATCTGTCTTTCTTACAATGGGGGAAGGGTTTAGCCAAGAACCTGGAAGGATAGGGGGAAATTATTTTTTCTCCCCTACAGTATTATGGAATAAAAGATTTATTATGGGAATAAGATCTTCCACAGTACTGACAGAAGCTATGAGAGGGTAAAGAGAAGGAGTCGGAGGGTCAGAAAACTTACCATCCTTCCTACTCATCTAACACAAGTGAGTCAGTAGGAACCTGGAAGGAAATCAGAGAAGCTAGGTACTTTAGCTGCTAGAGTCGGCCTGCAAAGCAGGTGATAGATGAAATCTGGAGAAGGCTGTGTCTTCTGGGGGACTTGGTGTCCCTTTTGGTCTGGTTTCTTTTGTGATTTTTGTGTATAATTTGCTTCTACCACAAATGTTTTTAGTACCAGTAAGGTAAGAAATGAAAAATACAGTTTACTAAGTCATATGTTTACTTGGTATTTTTTTTTTTAGGAGATGAAAAAATAGATTTATAGCTATTTCTAAGTCAGAACTAGAGGAAGATTAAACATAACAACAGATGTTATAAGAACATAAGTAGAAACAACTATTTTACAATAACATGTACTTGAAACACATTTTTTTTTTTGTACTGGAAACTGTGAAAAATAATTCTCTTCAAATGATTTTAACATTTGCTCTTCCTTATATACAGTTGAATTTCCAGTGGGATAACAAAGATTCCCATAGCTCTCTGGGCCTTGCTTTGTTAAAACCCTTCCTTAAAACCTTCTGGAATACTCCATGAATCCCGTGTATGGTTTAGCAGGAAATTGGCACTGCCGCCCGTGCACACATGTTTGCCTGTTGTCCTGTCTTCCCAGCTCCCCCACACATGTGGGATCATTACCAGAGTTCAGGGGACCTCATGGACAGTCAAACAAGAAAGCCCTCTGGGACAAAGCCTTTTAATGAAGTTCCCTTTTGGAGATTGCTTAGTACTTTTAAACTTAATCTATTACTCTTATTAAAAAAAAATTTTTTTAAAAAAATACTGGTTTGAATAGGCAGTAAATACATATGCCACAAAATTCAAAAAGTTCAAAGGGGTCATATACTAAAAAGTCTACCCACCCCTCTCTGCTATGTCCAGTTTTCTTTCCTGGAGGCAACCATTTTAGCAATGTCTTCTGATCTGTCTAGAAATACCTTCTTGTGTCCATATACAGAGTGGGTGAGTAGCATTGTAAACACACTGTCTGGTTGTTCCACAACAGTGTATGGAGCAGTAGCTGCCTCTTTCTTTTATTTTTTTAATGTTTATTTTTGAGAGAGGGTGAGTGGGAGAGAGGAAAAGAGAATAAGAGAGAATCCCAAAAAGGCTCTGTGCCATCTGCACAGAGCCCGATGTGGAGCTCGAACTCATTAACCGTGAGATCATGACTCAAGCTGAAACCAAGAGTTGGACACTTAACCTACTGGGCCACATAGGTGCCCCTGCCTCATTCCTTTTAAAGCCTCTTAAGGTATGCATTTTTTTAATGAATGGCTATAATTCATTTAACCAGACTCCCACTGGTAACATTTAGGTCATTTCAAATGTTTTGCCATTACAAATGACACTGCAGTGATTACTCTTGTGTATTCATTTTCCCCATATGTAAATATGTCTATAGGATAAATTTCTGGAAGAAGAATCACTGTGTCAATGTGTATGCTTTAAAAAAACGTGTTGTCAGATTGTTTTTCCTAGGCTCTATAATAGTTTTTGCTTCTACACTATGTCTGCTTCCTCACCCTCTAGATATCATAGGATACCAAACTTTTTGCCAAGTTTGTTAAAAAATATATTTTACTATAGTTAGGTTTTAAATGTAAATTTAATTTTTAAGAGATGCTTGGGGAAATTTTTATTAGCTGATATAAAGTCAATATGAATAACAAACTCTTTCCCCATACACAAATAATAAATAAAAATTATTAAGTTGATGCCTCTTAAAATGTTAAAAATAAATTGAAATAAAAACAGTTAATTGGAATAAATCCAGTGAAAGATGTGGAAAATCTCCACTCAGGGAAATATAAAATTTTGAAATTTTGAATTATATATAAAACACTTCATATTACAAAAGTGTCAATCCCACTAAATAGGTCTTTAAATTCATGGCCATCTTAATCATACTCCCTGCAGAAGTTTGTTGTAGATATTGACAAGCTGACTTTAAAATCCATAAGAAAACACAAAAGATCAAGAAAACTTAGTGTTGAAGGAGAACAACATTGGAAGACTTTGGTATGCTATCTACAATGATTAAAATTGTAATAAAAACAATGTGGTAATGAGACACATTAAGAAACCAATATAGGGACGCCTGGGTGGCTTAGTCGGTTAAGCGTCCGACTTTCGCTTAGGTCATGATCTCGCAGTTCATGGGTTCGAGCCCCACGTCGGGCTCTGTGCTGACTGCCAGCTCAGAGCCTGGAGCCTGTTTCAGAGTCTGTGACTCCCTCTCTCTCTGACCCTCCCCTGCCAAGGCTCNAAAGAAACCAATATAATCATTGGTACAAAATAGACCCACTTAGATATGGAAATAAGAATTACAATAAAAATGTTATTTCAGAGCAGTGAAGAAAGGATGGTTTTATCACTAAATGGCACTAGGTCATCCGGATAGCCATATAGATGACTAGACATGGGAAAATCCCTTTAAACAGTCAGCGTGCAGCTCAAACAGGTCATAATTTGGATGACCTTCAAGAATGGACAGTTTGGGCCTGCCCTGGCCACGCATGGCATCAGGTACCCGGAGTCCAATGGTATTCTCCTCTCTAATACTTATTTACTTATATATAATTTATTGTCAAGTTAGCTAACCTACAGAGTATACAGTGTGCTCTTGGCTTTGGGAGTAGATTCCCATGATACATCACTTACATACAACACCCAGAGCTCATTCCAACAAGCGCCCTCCTCAATGCCCATCACCCATTTTCTTCCCAACTCCCCCCACCCCCCATCAACCCTCACTTCTCTGTATTTAAGAATCTCTTATGGTTTGTAACTAGTTTTTTCTCTTCCCTTCCCCCATGGTCTTCTGTTAAGTTCCTCAAATTCCACATATGAGTGAAAACATATGATATCTGTCTTTCTCTGACTGACTTATTTCACTTAGCATAATACCCTTCGGTTCCATCCAGTTTGTTGCAAATTGCAGGATTTCATTCTTTCTCATTGCCAAGTAGTATTCCATTGTATATATAAACCACATCTTTATCCATTCATAAGTTGATGGACATTTGGGCTCTTTCCATAATTTGGCTGTTATTGATACCTCTGCTATCAACATTGGGGTACATGTGTTCCTGTGTTTCAACACTCCTGTATCTTTGGATAAATTCCTAGTAGTGCTATTGCTGGGTTATAGGGTAATTCTATTTTTAATTTTTTGAGGAAACTCCACACTGTTTTCTAGAGAGGCTGACCCAGTTTGCATTCCCGCCAACAGTGCAAAAGTGTTCCCTTTTCTCTACATCCTCACCAACATCTGTTGTTTCCTGAGTTGTTAATTTAGCCACTCTGATCAGTGTGAGGTGGTATCTCAGTGTGGTTTTGAGTTGTATTTCCCTGACGATGAGTGATGTTGAGCATCTTTCCATGTGTCTGTTGGCCATCTGGATGTCTTCTTTAGAAAAGTGTCTATTCATGTCTTCTGCCCATTTTTTCACTGGATTATTTTTTTGGGTGTTGAGTTTGGTAAGTTCTTTATAGACTTTGGATACTAACCTTTTATCTGATTTAGGTTTTAATTTTAATTGACATAATGCAGACTTTCTGTTTTTAATAGCCTTTTCTATAACCCTTTTAAGTGAATATAAATTATTTTTATCTGATAATGAATTTTAATAAAAACTAACCTGATATTAAATGTGAAGCAGGATTTTATAAAAAACTTAAACATTGTGTAAAGATTTTGCTTAATGCTATTAAATATGGACTTCTTTGTTTTACTAGATTTCAGTTAATAAGTGTGCCATTGCTTTTAATTAGCATTCTCTAGTTAAAATTTTCCAATTTAAACTTTCAGTTTTATCTTGCATACTGTTCTTATGTGAAGCTTGAAGCATTGTTTTTAGTTCAAGGGATGTATGAAATATAATTGTGTCATTAGTCTTAACAGCTGTGTATCGCAGCATCCTGGGAGATTGCTATGTTGCTTACAGGTGTTATATTAATACTATATATTACATGAGCAATGAGATCTGATGATTAAGTTATGGTGTATGAGTTACTAAGTAAGCATATAGGCTAGTTCATCATAGTCATATGACTTGTAAGTCTGTCATTTTATGATCTGGCCTCACCTGCTTATTCTGCTTACTTTCCTTTCCCTCATTTTCTTGTGTTTAACGTCTTAATATTTCTGGGGTGCCTGGGTGGCTCAGTTGGTTAGGTGCCCCACATTTGGTTTCACCCAGATCATTATCTTCAGGTTTGTGAGATAGAGCACTGCATTCGGCTCTACACTGATGGTGCACAGCCTGCTTGGGATTTGCTCTCCACCTTTCTCTTTGTCCCTGTCCCTCCCCTTCTCATGCTCTCTCAAGCAAAATAAGTAAACATTAAAAATATCTTTCCAAATATTCATGGTTTGTTTTAGCATGTGCTAGTCTCTAGGATTCTTGCACTCTTTTTTCTTGGCATGCATCAAGACCCAGCTCAAATACCTCCACCCCCCATTTTTTCCCCAAATTGTCAGTAGCTACTGTAGTCAGAGTTATTTGCTATCTCTATTCATCTTTTCTTTGCAAGCACCTAACATATTACTTGGTATATAGTAATAAATTGAAAGATTTGAGAGTATTTCATAGTCCAAGTAATTCTAGGACTAGGTTCTGTTCTAAATCAGTTGACTCTCTTCATTCAGAAACAAAAAAAAAATTAATTACTATGTGTATACTTTGTATATACTATGTATATACTTTTGCTTTTGGTATGTATATTTTGCTTTTCTACAGAATTTAAATAATTTTAGAACCTTTGTCAGGGGCACCTGGGTGGCTCAGTTGGTTAAGCCTCTGACTGTTGATTTCAGGTCATGATCTCCTGTGGAATCAACACCTGCGTTGAACTCCATACTGTGTATAGCCTGCTTGGGATTCTCTCCCTCCCTCTTTGCCCCTCCCCTCATCGTGTGCGTGTTCTCAAAATAAATAAGCATTTAAAAGAAACCTTTATCAGACGTACCTAGTTACCCATTTGATTAGTTACCATTAACACTATGAAAGATTTGCATTTGATGTCCAGGCATACCTTGTATCATTGTGGTTTGCAGATCCTGCTGTTTTGTTTTGTTTTTTACAAATTGAAGGTTTGTGGCAACCCTGCATCAAGCAGAGCAAATCTGTTGGTGGTATTTTTCCAACAGCATTTGCTCACTTTGTCTATGTGTCAAATTTTTGTAATTCTCACAATATTTCTAATTTTTCACTATTGTTTTGCTGAACGGTGATCAGTGATCTTTGATGTTAGTGTAATTGTTTACAACAAAACTGTAATTGTTTTGGTGGCACCATGTAAGATGGTGAATTTAATAAATCTTGTGTTCCTTCTTACTGCTTCACCAATCTGCTGCTGTTCCATGTCCCTCTCCTTAGGCCTCCCTATTCCCTGAGACACAACAGCATAGAAATTAGGCCAGTTAATATCCCTGCAGTACCTCCAAGTGTACAAACGAAAGGAAGAGTCAAATGTCTCTCACTTTAAATCAAAAGCTAAAAATGATTAAGCTTAGTGAGGAGGGCATATCAAAAGCTCAGGTCAAAAGCTAGGCCTTTTGGACCAGTTAGCCAAGTTGTGAATGCAACAGAAAAGTTCTTGAAGGAAGTGAAAAGTGCTACTCCAGTGAACAAATGAATAAGAATGTGAAACACCCTTATTGCTGATAATGAGAAAGTTTTAGTTGGGATAGATCAGACCAGCTACAACATTTCCTTAGGTCAGACCTAATCCAGAATAAGGCCTTAACTCTGTTCAGTTCTATGAAGGCTGAGAGAGGTGAGGAAGCTACAGAAGAAAAGTTTGAAGTTAGCAGAAGTTAGTAATGGGGTTTAAAGAAAGCCATCTCTGTAATGTAAAGATGCAAGGTGAAGCAGAAAGTGCAGATGGCAAAGATGCAGCCAGTTATCTAGAAGGTCTAGCTAAGATAATGAAGGTGAGTATAATAAACAAGGTCTTCAATATTAGATGAAACAGCCTATTATTGGAAGAAGAGGTCATCTAGGACTTGCATAGTTAGAGAGAAGTCACTGGCTGCCTTCAGAGCTTCAAAGGATAGGCTGACTTTCTTGTTAGGGGCTAATGCAGCTGTTGACTTTAAGTTGAAGCTAATATTCATTGATCATTCTGAAAATCCTAGGGCCCTTAAGAATCCTGCTAAATCTATTCTTCTATGCTTTATAAATGGAACAACAAACCCTGGATGACAGCACAGCTGTTTACAACATAGTTAACTGAATATACATACACATACATACACACATAAAATGTAATATATTTTAATGTTTGTTTTTGAGAGAGCACAAGCATAAGAGGGACAGAGAGAGGGGAACAGAGGATCTGAAGCAGGCTCTGCTCTGGCAGCAGTGAGCCTGATGTGAGGCTTGAACTCTAGGACCAAGATCATAACCTGAGCTGAAGTTGGACACTCAACCAACTGAGCCATCCAGGTGTCCCCTGAATATTTTAAGTCTACCGTTGAAACCCACTGCTCAGAAGAAAAGATGCCTTTCAAAATACTGCTCATTGACAATGTACCTGGTTGCCCAAGAGCTCTGATGGAGCTTGCTAACACAGCATCTATCCTGCAGCCTTGGGTCAAGAGGTAATTTTGAATGTTCAAGTCTTACTGTTTAAGAAATACATTTCAAATATAAGGCTATAGCTGCCATAGAGATGGATTCCTTTGATGGATCTGGGCGGAGTAAATTGAAAACCTCCTGGAAAGGATTCACCATTCTAGATGTCATTAAGAACATCGTGATTCTTAAGAGGCCAAAAACTATCAACATTCATAGGAGTGAGAAGTTTATTCTAACCCTCATGGATGACTTTGATGGGTTCAAGACATCCGTGGAGGAAGTAACTGCAGATGTGATGGAAACAGAAGGCGACCTAGAATTAAAAGTGGAGCCTGAAGATGTGACTGAATTGTTGCACTCTTGTGGTCAAACTATGAAGGAGTTGCTTCTTATGGATAAGCAAAGAAAGTGGTTTCTTGAGATGGACTCTATTCCTGGTGAAAATATTGTGAAGATCGTTAGAATCACAACAAAGGATCAAGACTATTACATAAACATAGTAGATAAAGTAGCACCTTGAAGTTTGAGAGGATTGACTCTAATTTTGGACGTTCTGCTTTGGGCACACTGCTATCAAACAGCATTGCATGCTACAGAGAAATTGTGAAATGAAGAGTCATTCAATACAGCAAACTTGACTGTTGTCTTATTTTAAGAAATTGCCACATCCTCCCCAACCTTCACAACTTCCACCCTGATCAGTCAGCAGCCATCAATGTTGAGGCAAAACTCTCCACCAGCAAAGATTCTGACTCAAAGTACAGGTAATCATTAGTATTTATTAGCAAATTTTTTTTTCCCTTTGCACAGTGTCAGCTTTATTCAGTCATAAAGCAAGGTTAACCTAACTATCAAGCAGATTCAGGCTTCCACAAGTCAGAACTACGTGTTTAACTTGGCTTCTACAGTGTGGCCTCGTCTCTCTTTAGTTGTAGAGTTTGTTCTGTCAGCCTTCAGGTTGATTTCTGGGGTATATAGGATGAATTGATAATTTTCTAGTTGTGTTCATGGGACAAGATGAGCCTAGGGTCCTCCTATTCCACCACCATCTTTCTCTCAATAAATTACTTTTTAATTAAAGTGTGTACATTGTTTTTTCAGACATAATGCTATTCCACATGTAATAGACTACAGTATAGTATAAGTGTAACTGTTATATGCACCAAGACAAAAATCACTTGACTTTATTGCAGTAGTTGCTGTATTGTGGTGGTCTGGAGCTGAACTCACAGCATCTCTGAGGTATACCTGTCTATGGTTCGATATTGACTTGTGACAAAACCTTAATGAATTTCATCCTAAACTTAATCTTTTTTTTTTTTTTTTTTTTTTTTTACANAGATTTATCCACAACTAAAGGTTTGTAATTTCCTTAAAAAAATTATATGGACCCTTTAAAAAATGTATAGTAGGGGTACCTTGGTGGCTCAGTCAGTTGCGTGGCTAACTTCGGCTTAGGTCATGATCTTGGGCCCCATGAGTTCAAGCCCCATGTCAGGTTCCGTGCTGACTGCTTGGCCAGCCGATTCTTTTTTTAAAATTTCTTTCATAGTTTATTGTCAAGTTCGTTTCCATATAACACCCAGTGCTCATCCCAACAAGTGCCCTTCTCCATGCCCATCACCACCCCCATCCCTCACCCCTACCAGCCTCAGTTTGTTCTCAGTATTCAAGAGTCTCTTCATGTTTTGCCTCCCTCTCCCCAACTAATTTTCTCCTTCTCCTCCCCCATAGTCCTCTGTTAAGTTTCTCCTAATCCACCTATAAGTGAAAACATATGGTATCTGTCTCTGCCTGACTTATTTTGCTGAGCATAACACCTTCAAGTTCCATCCACGTTGCTACACATGGCCAGATTTCATTCTTTCTCATTGCCGTGTAGTATTCCATGGTATAGATAAACCACATCTTCTTGATCCATTCGTCCATTGATGGACACCTTGGCTCTTTCCATGTTTTGGCTATTGTTGAGAGTGCTGCTATGAACATTGGGATACATGTGCCCCTATATTGGCCAGCCTATTCTTAGAGAAGACCATAAGCTTTTCTATTCTAAGTGAACTGCATGGTACAATGGAAAAGCATGACTTCTAGTTGGACTACTTTGTTTGAAACTTGGATTTCTGTTTATTAACTGTTTAGCTTGGGAGTGTTCGTCTCTCTGTCCTCCATTTATCTCAGCTATGAAGTGGGGATTATAATATCTCACAGGATTATTATGAAGGTGTAGTGAAATGATGTACCTAATATGGGCAGCCACAAAGACCAATTCTTTTTTTTTTTTTTTTTTAATAGTTTATTGTCAAATTAGTTTCCACATAACACTCAGTGCTCATCCCCACAAGTGTCCTCCTCCATGCCCATCCCCACCTACCCCCACATCCATCAGTCCTCAGTTTTTGTCAACATTCAAGAGTCTCTCATGGTTTGCTTCTCTCCCTTTCCCCCACCATTTCCGCCCTTCTTCTCCCCCTTGTTCGTCCGTCAAGTTCCTCCTAATCCTCCTATACGTGCAAACATATGATATTTGTCCTTCTCTGCCTGACTTATTTCGCTCAGCATAACACCCTCAAGGTCCATCCATGTTGCTACACATGGCCAGATTTCATTGTTTCTCATTGCCATGGAGTATTCCATGGTATAGATAAACCACATCTTCTTGATCCATTCATCTGTTGATGGATGAATGGATTCTATCCAGGTTACTAGTTTCTTAATTTTTCATTTGATGAGTCTGTCTTCCATTTTCTTGTGTCCATTTGGGGCACCTTATAATATGTCTTTAAATGTAATAAAAAGAAATAAACCTAAGTATTTCAGGTTGGAGTGGTCCAGAGTGGAAGAAAGTAGAAACTTCCATGTTAGGCTACCATATTTCTATTAATGTAGTCTAATATTGCACTAGGCTTTTGAACAACCCCATCCATCCAGCTACATCTCTTCCTTGTGTGTTTATATTTTTATTCTCAAATGTAGAATTTATAGAGCTCCTATTAATTTTTGTCTTTGGTTAACTAATGATTTAGTGTATTTAGTCTTTTGAATTTCCATTGGCTCTTGATTCTTTCATCCTGCTTATTACTTGCCCCTACTGACCTCAAATCACTTCAAGATTTGATTAGTAGAAGTAGTTTTACTCTATTGCTTATAAATTTGTCAGTAGGTTGGAGCCCTATTGTGATATCACCACAATAGAAAAGTTCTTGTTTTTTTATCAACAGTCTTTGGACTGATTTGTTCACCAGATTTATAAGCTTCTGGAGTGTATATTTAAGCCCATGTTTTTTCATCTTGGTCTCAAAGTTTTCATGGCAAAGATTTCCTCAGATAATATCGTACAATTTGGATCACAAAGTGTATTCATCTAGCAAGTTGGTTGGAATAGTCTTCAATTTCTGATTTATGTCAGAAAAGAAAATGAAATTGGGATCTATTCTTTTGGATATACTTTATAAAGCTTTTATTTTATATGTATTGACATCTATCTATCTATCTATACACATATACCTATGTATGTATATGTGTATATATATGCATATAGATTTTTTAAATGAGTTTGCATTTATAATATACTTTTTCCATCTTCTTTTACATTTAAACAGAATTGGGAACAAGATCCTGAAACTTTCCTGATTATTATAAAAGGAGCTGGCGGAAAGGCTTTCTGTTCTGGGGGTGATATCAGAGGTAAAAATTTTTTCCTCCACTTAACCTAAATGCTTTTTGCCCCACATAGAACTGATAAAATGAAGGAAAATTTTGTATTACTTCATAATTTGCTTTACTTAGAATTTTTTTTTATAATGACTTAGCTTTTGTAGTTAATATTAGAAAAATGAGAATAGCATTTTTTAAACTATATATGTCCCCTTCATATCCAGTCTCTCCCTAAATCATCCTAAACAAAATGTACAGTTATGGTATGTGTTTCCACTTTTTATTTTAGATTAGCTAATATTCAGCAGTTCAATTTGTTCTATAACCTGACAATCTGGCCACGTTGAGTGAATTGTCATTATCCAAATATGACATTCTTTCACATATTTCCTTGACTATGCCTGTGCTTTTCCCCAGTTCATGGTCCCAAAGCAGGAATGTACTTAATTATAGAATTTATTCTATTGTCAATATATTTTTATAGATGTTTAAACATGTTGAGATGAGATAAAAAGATTAATTCTCCTTTCTAATTCCCTAGGTCAGTCTGTCTGTATACATTTAACTATTAAAGGCAAAAGAGCGAAGAAATGTTTATTCTCAGGATCAAAGTCATGTACTTATTATCACTACTGGTTGTCAGTAATTCATATATACTGAAAACTGTTTTTACGTTTTGTAATGAAATTGGTAGAGTTCATGGATAGTATTTTTTTTCCCTTGAGTTTTTATCTTGTGTGTGTGTGTGTTGTGTATTTTATTTATTTATTTATTTTTGTATTCTGTTAAGGCAGTACTGTTTGGGTTGATCTATTTACCAAAGTTACAAGTTTATGTAGACTATTATATTTGGAATAGGAAGAAACAAGCTTGATTTAGGACATAATTTTAGAAACCTATCAAATTTAAAGTAACTTGAGTCTTAAAATTTCAGTTGCTTAGATAGATTTGTTAACTGAATTGTGTTTGAATTTATTGTTTTACCCACAACATGAATATATTTAAAATATTGTTTGTCAGCATGGAGCTAACCTTTATTCTGGAGTTGGGGCTATGATCTTGTTAGTTTACAGATGGGTAGAGCCTTATGTATTGTTTTTTGCTTCTTCTGACTGTGAGCTATTTTTACATACAGGTCAAACTTTATATTGATATTTTGAACTACAGTAACAAATTACAAACTTAATTTATGTGTATAATGAAGTGGTCTTTAATTCAAGGAAATTTAGTTGCTTTAAAGATATTTATTTAGTCCAAGGTCGTAAGTGGGCACTCAGAAAAATAATTTTTTTAATGCTATTCTTTAAGTTTAACTTCTGTGGAATTAATTGATTAGAATAAGATAAAGAGGAAATCAAAGATTTTTGATGTAAAAGAGCTTCATTCCACAGACAATATAATTTGTACTTTTGTCCTTTTAGAATTGCTAAATAATGGTAAGAACTGAAAAGAAACCATAGATGAGGGTTTAGGGGGCATGCATATATCAGTGAAATCCTATTAATAACAAAAATAGACACCAATGCTTTCTTTTAAAAACGAGGAAAAGAAGTCAATATGTGAAACATTTTGAAAGAAAATATATCAGTTTTCGAGAATTAGTCTAAATGTCTGTAATCAACAATTTTTATGTAACTCTTTCCCATAGAGGAAATACGTTTATATTTTAATTTGTATTTTAATAGATAATTCTCATAAGGGGTACCTAGGTGGCTCACTCGTTTGAGCGTCTGACTTCATCTCAGGTCAGGATCTCACCATTCCCAAGTTTGAGCCCCCCATAGGGCTCTGTGCTGACACCTCAGAGCCTGAAGCCTGTTTCAGATCCTGTGTCTCCCTCCCTCTCTCTGTCCCTCCCCTGCTTGTGCTCTGTCACAAGCTCTGTGTCTCTCAAAAGTAAATTAAAAAGACATTAAAAAAAAAAAGACTTAAAGACAGGAAAGGCATATGATCTTGCAGTATATGGAAGAGAATGGTTTGGTAGTAGTCTTAACATTGACAGGAGTAGGAATACAGTAGATGCTCAATGAGTGTTTCATGGTGAAATGAATGTGGCAGAAATATTTAACTAGACAGAATATATTGTACTGTGTGTGTGTGAGTACACACATGCACACATATGCTTATATTTCTCTGTGTGTATAGTGTACTTTGTGTTAAGATATATTACCATTGGAGATACATATCCAACAAATGTTTATTTGGGTGCTATAGAAAATAGAAGAAAATGGTAGCAATATATAAGCTCTAAATTAGGTATAGCACTTTGTAAGAAATTCTTAAGAATTTTTGCCTTGACTTTTGACTTTAGAATATGAATCTGGGGCTAACTGTGTCTGTGGCAAGGGCACTTCCAAACTTTAACAAACCATTCTAGAGTTTCCCCTGGTACTTAATGTCACAATATTTTTTTAAAAATTATTTTTATTGTTTATTTTTGAGAGAGACAGAGTGTGAGTGGAAGAGGGGCAGAGGAAGAGAGGGAGACACAGAATCTGAAGCAGGCTCCAGGTTCTGAGCCGTCAGCATAGAGCCTGACTCGGGGCTCGAACTCACGAGCTGTGAGTTCATGACCCGAGCCGAAGTTGGATGCTTAACTGACTGAACCACCCAGGCACCCCAATATCACAATATTTTAAGTTTATTTTCTTTGACTACGTTAACTAGAAAGCACTTTTTAAAAAAAGTTGTAATCCTTTTTCCTTTTTTGTTGTTTTTTTTTTGGTAGAGCTCTCAGAAGCCAGAAACGCAAACCAGAAGGTGGCTCAAGATCTCTTTAGAGAAGAATATACCCTGAACTATGCCATTGGTATGTATACTCCTCTGAGAGCTTTATAAACAGAATCAACAAATGAGCTACAGTGTCACTTGTTAAAGATATAATCAATAGACATTGTTATTGCTCTTTTATAGACTATATATCAGGCATAAATAAAGCTGATTAAACTATTCTGACTGCTCATTCCAGAATAATTCATACTTTAATATTAGTAAGCTATACTTAATTATTGTATGTCCTACAATCAATATGAAAACATGGATTCTGATTGTATGGCCGGCTTTCTTAGAAAACAAAAAACTTGGGCCTCGGTTTTCTCTGTAAAATTAAGTACCATTTTCTAATTCTTCAGGAACTCTGGGATGAAAATACCTTTATAAAGTTGATGTTCCAGGTTTCATTGTAAGTGAAGCAGTACTTTCATCACACATGGGTTTCAAATGTTAAGCTGCAGGGAATAATATAATAAATCGTTGTGTACCCACCAGCTAGAATGAACAGACATTAATATTTTATTTTTGCTTGATGTTTTAAGATTTATTTAAAAGAAATAAAATACTACGTGTTTTAAACTTCTGCTTTAGTTGGCTTTGTTGCTTTCCTCAGTGTCATTTTTTTCTCTCCCCAGAAGCAACCATTATTTCTCCTCAATAAGCAACCATTGTCATTAATTTTTGGTGTATCCTACTAGACCATACTTAATATTTATACTCTATGAACAAAAGCAGTATTACTTTGTGAGTTTGAAATTTATACAAGTAACATCTTATTATGTATACCACTGTATCGGTTGTTTTTAATAACATGGATTGAAACGGTTCCATAGTGGTCTGTATTATGAAGGTATCCCGCATTGCTTTCCTGTTCTACATTAATTGATATTTTAGGTTATTCCAAATTTTTACTAATATAGATTGTTACATATGTCCCCTTAGTGTCTATATACAAAAGTTTCTATAGGAATAATAGAAGCACAATGGATGGATCATAGTTTATAGGTCTTCAGTTGTTTCCAGACTCTTCTCTACAGTACTTTATTTTTCTGCATGTCCTTTCCATCATTTTTTGTGTTAAACTTTGCATGTCTAATATCTTACTGTGGCTTTAATTTGTATTTCATTGCATATTGGTGAGATAGAAGGTGTTTTCTTATGCTAAGTAATCATTTAGATTTTCTTTTCAGTGTCATCCTTTGTTCATCTTTCTGTTAGATTGTCTTTTTCCTACTGATTGTGTAGGTCTTTATGTGTTCTGGATTCCTCATTTTTGTAGAGTATACGTACCACAAGAATACTTCTTTCTGTCGGCTACTTTAGGTCATTTTTTGGTATACCCAAGTTTTTATTTGATTAGTTGAAATGTATCTATTCTTTTCCTATATGATTTATGCTTTTTTTGCATAAAAAACATGTAATAACACTGAGGTTATTAAGATGTTCTCATATTTTCTTCTAATAGTTTCAATATTTCGTTTCTTTATACTCTAAGTCTTTAATGTACTTGGAATAGTTCTTTGCATGTTACATCATTTAACTTTTAATTTTCACCTAGAAAGCCAGATGTCGTAATGCCTTTTATTTGTAACGTCCATGCCTTTTTCACTGATGTTAAGATACCTCTGTCATGTATCAAGTTCTTATATGTGACCTGGTCTGTTTCTGGACTACTTTGTTCAGTGGCCTGTTTGTAAGTATGATGAAACTACAATGTCACAATTATCACAGCTGTAAGATATGTTTATATCTAGTAGTATAAATTGCCTTTGTTTTCTTTTAGAACTGTCCTGGCTACACTTAGTCTTTTGATCTTCCATATGAATTGTCGAATTTTATTTTGTCTGGCTCTGCAGAAGATTCCATTGAGGTTTTGATATTGGGATGACAATTATAGATTAGGGTGAATTGACATCTTTCGTGTTGAGTCTTCCCATCTATGCACATGGCATATCTCTCTATGCACACATAAAAACTTGTGGAGTTACAGTATATATACCATGAATCTCACCCATTTCAAAATAATTCAGTAACTTTTAGTGAACTTGCATAACTATCACCTTAAACCAATTTGGAACTCTTCATCAGATTTGACTTTTTATATCCTTGAATAATGTTTTGTAACTTGATTCATAAAGATTTTCCTACCCTTTTTTCTTTAAGTTTTATTCTTAGGTAGCTTACCTTTTTGTTGCTACATTTAGTTGTAATTTTACTGTTAAATTTTGTAATATATTATCTTTGGCATATTGAAGTGATTTAGATTTTAAATTTGGTTCTTATATCCAGCAACCTTGCTGAAATTTGTTATTCTAATGATATTTCTATAGATTCTCTTGGCTTTTCTACATAGACAGTTATACCATCTGCACATAATTTTTTTTTTATCTCTGTCTTTACAGTTTTTATATTATGACTTCTCCTATATTTTGGGGTAGGACCTCTGTTATAATGTTGAATGATTGTATGTTGTCTTATTTCTGATGTCCATGGGAAGGCTTCTATAATTTTAATTTTCAGTATTATCTTTTTGTAGATAACTTTTTTACCAGGTTATAGATGTTACTTCTATTGCAAATTTGTTAGGGGTGTTTTGATTTTTTGTGCAGCTGTAGTGGTGGTACTTATTATCTGGTGTTTGAGCATCCTTTCTTTGGCTTTTTCTCTTCCTCTCCTGGAAGGAATTGACTTCCTGGCATAGCAGATGGTTTTTCTAGTCATGTTTGGCAAATCTAATAGCTCTTCCTAGCATGAGCTTTTATGCAGGTAGTCCATTTCATAGGCCATTTGGCCTAGAGTTTATTTCTTTAATTTTTTTTAATGTTTATTTTTGAGACACAGAGTATGAGTGGGGGAGGGGCAGAGAGAGAGGGAAACACAAAATCCACAGCAGGCTCTAGACTCTGAGCTGTCAGCACATATCCTGACGTGGGACTCAAACCCACAAACTGTGAAATCATGACCTGAGCCTGAGTCGGAAATTTAACTAAGCCACCCAAGCACCCTTAGAATTTCTTTCTGACTCAGAATAAATACATGTTCATTCACAATTATTAGCTGTAGCTTCTCCTCAGCTGTTGATTTTGAGTTTGTTCTGACACTGATGGATTTCCTTTGGCTACGAACTCAGATGTACATTAAAAAATGTTTTTCCTAGAATTTTCTGTATCTTTAAAGTAG
This sequence comes from Crocuta crocuta, assembly GCF_008692635.1. NCBI lineage: Eukaryota > Metazoa > Chordata > Mammalia > Carnivora > Hyaenidae > Crocuta > Crocuta crocuta. Next base: position 3,668,869 of record NW_027532605.1, read on the forward strand.
GAGTGGGGAAAAGAGGCTATTTCTTGATTTAGCTCCATGAGCCAGATTTAATGGACATATCTCACTTCCTTAAGGCTAAAATTCTATATGTCATATTTACTTAGAATAGCTTACTCATTTTGAAAATTTATACCAGTGATATCCAATAGGACTTTTCTGCAGTGATGAAAATATTCTGTGTCTGTGTTGTCCAGTGTGATTGCTACTAACCACATGTGGCTAATGAGAACTTGAAATGGGACTAGTGTCAGCAAGAAACTGAATTTTAAATTTTACTTAACTGTAATTAAGTTTAATTTCAATAGCTACATTTGGCTAGTGGCTACTATATTAGTGCAGTTCTGTACTAAATAAAAGGAGATGGGAGAAAGCTTTGAAGAAATTTGGTAAAAAAAAATATACAGGAAGAAAGCCTTCAAGTTTTAATTTCTATACATTATAGTGACCTATTTTAGTTAATAAGGAATTTGACAGATTTTGGCTTTATGCATTGCATCAATTAGCTTCTAATTTTTTGTATCTGAAATACATATATCTGTAGCTGAAATGGGAGGGATCATGTATCTCCATCTCAATAGAGACATTTCTTTCCATAGTTTCTAGGGAATTATAGTTTCCTAGGGAAGTACAGTTCAAGATTGAAGGGAATTTTAGCTTAAGACAAGGCTATGGAAGTCCTTGCAAATATAAAACTAGAATGTAACTGATTCTAGAATTGTGCTTTGGTGGTTCATTTGGCAAATTGGAAATATTTACAGAACTGCTAGATGTGTTAAAACTGTAGTTTTATCCTGCTACATTACATGGAATATTTCTCAGCCATAAAAAAGAATGAGATCTTGCTATCTGTGACAATATGGATATGGTATTAGAAGGTATTTTGCTAGAAGAAAAAAGAGAAAGATATATCCATATGATTTCACTTCTGTGTGGAATCTAAAAAACAAATGAATAAACAAGCAGCAGAAACAGACCCATAAATACAGAGAACAAACTGATGGTTGCCAGAGGTAAAGAGGGTGGAGGCATGGGTAAAATGGGTGAAGTAGGGAGCGAGTGATAACAGCCTTCCAGTTATGGAATGAATAAGTCACAAGAATAAAAGGTACATAGGGAATATAGTCAATGATATTGTAGTGGCATTGCATGATGAGAGGTGGTAGCTACAGTTGTGGTGACCATAGTATAATATATATAAACTTGTTGAATCACTATGTATTACACATGGAAATAATGTAATATTGTATGTTGACTATCCTTCCATCAAAAAGAAAAAAATAAAGTCCAAAACAGAAACCAAAATAACTGAAGTTTTTTTCATGGTCTTCAGTAAGGAAGTAATATTGGCAACAAGCTGTATCAGAAGCTCAGTGATTTGCATTTTTGTTATTTTATAAGTAACTCCCCCTCTCAGAGGAAAAAGAAAAAAGGGAAAGGAATAGAGTAAAATTTTGCAGAATTTTTGAGCTAAAAGGAACTTCTGAGGCCATGTATTCTCATTGTTTAATTTTTTTTTAACGTTTTATTCTGAGAGAGAGAGACAGCATGAGCAGGAGAGAGTCAGAGAGAGAGAGGGAGAACAGAATCCGAAACAGGCTTCAGGCTCTGAGCTGTCAGCACAGAGTCTGACGCAGAGATCAAACCCACGAACTGTGAGATCATGACCTGAGCTGAAGTTGGACGCTTAACTGACTGAGCCACGCAAGCACCTCACTCATTGTTTAATAGATGAGGAAACTTACCTGTGTATCACATACACATATATGATATGCACATATATATTAATTTGTGTGTTTGTGTATATATATGTGTATATATACCTAATGCTATATATATGTTGAATTGCCAAGATGTATGTATGACATCTAATGCCAGTATATATATTGAATATAGTTGAATATAGTTAATGACAAAGCTGAAACCTGAATCTGAGTCTTCTAACTCCCAGTCCTTGTTTTTTAACAGTATGCTGCACCTCTCTTTGTATCCAAATACTTTAGGTGTATTGAAAACAAATTATATTCCTTCAAATATGACTGTGTACATAAGCAGCCATGGTTTAGAAAGTAAATCTTAATTAAATTTTTCAGTGGCTGAGCTATAAAAGGCTTTCATTTTGTTTCAAATTGAAGTGTTGAGTTGCTAAATGACAATAGAGGATCAGGATTGTGTAGAAATTGACATTTTGAAAACATATTTTATAAGCCATATATTTAGCTCCTTTGGTATTTCTTGTAAAACTTTCCTAGGAAAATATTCAGAGTTAATGCAACCTGAGATTTTTGAAAAAGAGAATGTGTTTTATTTTTATTTATTTATTCATTTTTTTAAATGTTTATTTATTTCTAGGAGACAGAGAGAGAGACAGCGTGAGCAGGGGAGGGTCAGAGAGAGAGGGAGTCACAGACTGAAACAGGCTCCAGGCTCTGAGCTGGCAGTCAGCACAGAGCCTGACGCGGGGCTCGAACCCACGAACCATGAGATCATGACCTAAGCGAAAGTCGGACGCTTAACCAACTAAGCCACCCAGGCACCCCATATTTTTATTTATTTTTTAAAATAGTTTATTGTCAAGTTGGTTTCCATATAAAGTGAATGTGTTTTAAACATTGTAACTAATTATAGCTTCCTTTCTTTTAGGTTCTTGCCAGAAACCATATGTTGCACTTATTCATGGAATTACAATGGGTGGGGTGAGTAGATGATTTTACACTCATTATTGATCTGTGATTTTATTAAAAATAAGTTAATCATTAATAATCAGAAGTGAGATGCAGAATTCATTGAAACAAAATCATGTTTAGATTTTGGAGCTTTCTAGGTTTGGGATATAATATTTGCATATAACACTTTCAGAATTATCTGCACCCAAAAGAATATTTTCCTAATTATGTTATATACTGTTTTAGCAGTATATTGCTTGAATTAGCAATATTTTTAAACTAACAGAACAGATTGAATTTTTTATGGTGGTTGTTACATACAGCATTTTTTCTACGTAAAAATATTCCAATAGCTTAGAAAAGCAATGGAATGTTAAGGTTTTCTTAGACTGAGTTGTGGGGATGTTTGCCTAAATTGTATCAATTGCACAAAATCTCACCTCAAGAGTGAAAGTGTTTGGGTACTTTATGAAGGTTCTGAAACTGGGTTATCAGTTGCAAATATTTATTTTCGGTCTATGCAATTACATAGAAGTCTTAAATGTTTCTGGCCTTGAATAACTTGTAAAAACATGAAATAATTACAGAAAAAGTGGAAAATTGCATGGCACTAGCTATACCAAAGAGAAGCCTTTAAGAAAGTGAGAGGTCAGAATGAACCTTTAGGTCAGGATAAGATAGGATTTGAAGTAGGAGGCCAATGGGCAGAATTTCAAAGATTCCATATTCAGTGTTTCAGAGATTTAGTCTTTGGGAACAGAAGAAGTTCCCCTCTTTTTCTGGTAGAACCAAACTAAATAAAGCCTCTTGGGCACTGGGAATTAGATCTTGCACAACAGTTAGGGAAGGGAATCTACTAGCAGCTGTGATTAGAAGGTAGGATCAAGGGGCAACGTGTACTTCTTGGCTTGTTGGCAGTTCCTGAGCATCGGTTGATCCTGCTTTCTTTGTCAAAGTACTGAGGGAAAATCCCTGAAAAAATACTGCAGAATAAAGGGAAAGAAAATAATGGAAATGTTAAAGGAACTGTTGCTCTGTGAATGTGGGAGGAACCAGGAAAAAAATGAAAATGAAAAAATATCGGGCGTACTTGCTAACATGTAAGGAGATCAAGCTCCCATAAAATAGGAAAGACAGCCCTGCAGGAGACGACAGGGTCAGAAGAAAGGGCCACGGGCAACATAAGGAAAAGTGATTGGACAAGCAGAACCAGCATTCACCTAGGACGATAGATTAGGAGTTGAATTTAATTGTACAGATAATGAAGCTGTACCTAGGAAGCACAAACTTGAAAACCTCTTACCAAGAAAGGACAAGGATGAAAATGATGAGAAGAAAAATTTTGAGGTAATGAATTGGAGAGAAGGATACTGGGAGCCCAGCAGAGGAATGATAGATATTTCACAGAAACTAAATCAAACACTTGGAACAAAAATAATGGTCAGATGTAAAGATGACTTTGTTTTATTTAATTAAAAACAAAAACCTCTCAAACCTGCAATATGTATAATTAAGGGAAACAGTGTTTCAAATAAAACCAATGCAAAGAGATCCACATCTAGATACAAGCTCAGGTAATTTTTTCTAAATTACAAGCTTTAAGGAAAACAAAACAAAACCCTACAGGTGTTCAGGCCAGGAGTGGGGGTGAAGGAGTAGTAAATACAGGATTCTCACTCTCCCTTTCTCTTTGAGAGTATTTCCTAGTCCAAGTAATCCTAGGACTAGGTTCTGTTCTAAATCAGTTGACTGCCTTCACTCAGAAACAAAAAAGATTTAAATTACCATGTGTATACCTTGTATATACTTTTGTTTTGGGAATGTATATTTTGCTTATTTACAGAATTTAAATAGTTTTAGAAACCTAGAGGGGGATAGTGGCCCTGGGTGGCTTTGTCAGTTAAGCCTCTGATTCTGGATTTCAGTTCAGGTCATGATGTCCTGTGGGATGGAGCTAAGAAACATAAATCGTTCTGGTTTCAGACTTTGTTATATAAGTGCCAGAAGTCAATGGATTAAGGAATTTGTGAAGTAAAGTCATAAAGACAGAGTTTTCTACCCAACCAAGTTGTCATTTGGTATAATTGTGAAAGAAAAATATTTTCAGAAGTAAATGAAAGGGCTTGAAAATATATTGCTGACATGCCATTGCTGAAAAGTTTCAATAAATATTTGGTCTAGTTGACCAAGAGATCACTCAAATTTAGTAACATGAGACTAATTTTGGTATGAAAGGATTGGTAAACTGCTGTTTTGTACTACCAGTGGACAGAAATTCCATGTTTTCTTGGGAGCCTGAAAATTATTGCTGTAGCATACTACGTCTTAGTGAATCAACTGTGCCTTTGGCCTCCATGACATGTATTGGTTGGTACAGTGTTTGCATATGTTCCTATGTATGGTACAGTCAAGAATACTTCATTTATTTCTAAACAGAAGACTGTAGTAGTCTTCATAGCAAGTAGTAAAACATAGCAAGATAATGTTTTGAATAGAGGGAGTAAGAGTAATGCTGCTTCTTTCTTCACGTTTGTTTTCTGCATTTACTTTAATGAGTACGAATGACTTTCAAAATGAAAATATACTTTACATCGGCTTTAATGAGAATACCACCAGAGAATTAATGGTTTTCAAAGAGTTATTTCCATACCAGCTGTACCAGTAGCATTTAGGAATTTGTTAGAAATACACAATCTGGACCTTGGGTGGCTCAGTCCGCTGAGCGTCCAACTTCAGCTCAGGTCATGATCTCGTGGTTTGTGAGTTCAAGCCCTGCGTTGGGCTCTGTGCTGACAACTTGGAGCCTGGAGCCTGCTTCAGATTCTGTGTCTCCCTCCCTCTCTGTCCCTCCCCTGCTTGCACTCTGTCTTTCAAAAATAAACAAATGTTAAAAAAAAAAAAAAGAAAACACATTCTGTGGTCCTACCCCACTTTAAGGGTGGTGCCCAGCAGTCTGTTTCAACAAGTCCTCCAAGTGATTCTGGATCATATAAGGTGTGAAAACCAATGCTACAAGGCATCCATTGTATGTAATGAATTAGCATCTCTCTTATTTCTTTCCCGTGTTTCTAGAATGGGACCAGTTATGCACCGTCCTTGGGAAAACTGACAATAGTTAAGTCATGAGGAATCCCTCAATAAGCAAAGTCCTTTTTTTTTTTTTTTTTAAATGTTTTATTTATTTCTAGGAAAGAGAGAGAGAGAGAGACAGTGTGAGCAGGGGAGGGTCAGAGAGAGAGGGAGACACAGACTCTGAAACAGGCTCCAGGCTCTGAGCTGGCAGTCAGCACAGAGCCCGACGCGGGGCTCAAACCCACGAACCACGAGATCATGACCTGAGCAAAAGTCGGACGCTCAACCTACTAAGCCACCCAGGCGCCCTGCAAAGTCCTTTTTATATTATGTACTGTCAGCCCCCTCTCATTGCTCCAAAAGAGTCCAACAACCCCTGTGTATCTTTTGTCCCATCATGTCTGTCTGCCTACCTGCCTCATCTATACTCCATATGTAATTCATTCTTCAATACTGAAGTTCAAACCTATTTTTTGACAGCCCTAAATACTGCTTTGATTAAATGTGATTTCTTCCTCCAATCCCTCTGTATTCAATCTGTACTCGAAATTTGGTATTTATACTTAAATTATTATGAAATATGCCCAAACATATTAGATGGTCTGTAAGGGCAAAGGCTATATGCCCTCCTTTTTTTTTTTTTTAACCTTCTCAACAACTAGAAATGTATAGTATGTATTTAATTGTTTTAATTGTTTAATAAATTATAGTTTATTTTTATAAACTGTATTTTAATAAATATTTAACAAAATTGTTTAATAAACAACTTAGTTGTTTATTAAAACTCTAAATAATGAACATCTTGTATAGCCTTGGAAAATGTAAAAATTACAGATTGGAAGTGAACTAGTTCTTTTTTTTTATAATGGTATTTTGAATATATGTTGGTTTTGAAGGCTAACTTTTCATGTCTAATTCTAACTGTGCTTAATCTAAGACTCTTAGTGAACTCTAGGTTTTGAAAATGTAATCCTCTAGATACTGGCTTTCAACCTTGGCTACATTTTAGAATCACTTGGGAGTCTTAAGAATCCCAGTGCCCAGACTTTACTCACCTCACAGAACAATTAAATCAGATACTGGAATGGGACCCAGGTATTTTTTGTAAGGTTTATTTTATTATTTATTTTAGGAGAGAGCACACATGTATGTGCGAATGGGGAGGAACAGGGAGCCAAGCAGGTTCTGTGCTATCATCACAGAGCCCCATGTGGGGCTTGATCTCACCAACCATGAGATCATGACCTGAGCCAAAATCAAGAGCCAGCCAGAAGCTCAACCAGCTGAGCTGCCTAAGTGCCCCATACACGTTTTATTTATTTATTTATGTTTTTGTTTTTTTAATGCTTATTTATTTTGAGAGAGAGAGAGATCCCAAGCAGGCCCTGCACAAGTCAGTGCAGAGACTGACACAAGGCTTGATCTTATGAACCATGAGATTATGACCTGAGCCAGGATTAAGAGTTTGCTGCTTAAGCGGCTGAGCCATCCAGGTGCCCCAGGACCCAGGTAGTTTTAAAGCTCCTTGGTAATCCCAATGTGTAGTTAAGGTTATAAACTGCTAATCTACTAGTGCTTCTTTTTTAAATGTTTATTTTTGAGACAGACACAATGAGAATAGGGAAGAGGCAGAGAGAGAGGGAGACGCAGAATCTGAAGCAGGCTCCAGGCCCTGATCTGTCAGCACAGAGCCCAATGCGACTCGAACTCACGAATGTTGAGATCATGACCTGAGCTAAAGTTGTCTGCTTAACCAACTGAGCCACCCAGGCCTACCTACTAGGGATTCTTAACTAGTGTGTGGTTCAGTGTTACCTGTGAACCTTTTGCAAAATCCCCAGGGACAGTGGTTCTCACAGGTTAGCTTCTATCAGAATCACTTGGAGAGCTTATTATAACACAGACTCCTGCTACCCTCATTCCAATTTAGTCAGTTTGAAGTGTGGCCCAAGAGTTTGCATTCTAACAAGTTCCCAGATAAGATTGCTTCCGATCGTGGGCGTGATCGGAACCACTGCCACAAGGTGTTGACAGCATGTAGTTTATTACTCAAATAGCTTTTATTTTCAGAATTGTTAGTACAATTTTAGTATTTTATATGATTGTTTAATATAAATATATTTTAAATCCTATTATAGAATAGTGTAGAGTAAGATAGAGCAAATATGGCTTAAGGTGTACAAATAGTAATTATTTGTTTTTATCTTGATACTGATCAATAAATTGTTTCTTATAAGACAAGAATTTTGTTAAGAACACTTGAATAATCCAAAAGATGGCACCATAGAGCATGCTTTTGTTTTTGTTTATTTCTTCTTACTATAAAAACTGTTTTTTTCCGTCAAGGAAGGTAACAGTTTTACTTTCTTATGTTCTCTATCATGAGGAGTAAGTAGCATGGCACTTTGTAGAAGGGATGGCTATATTCCATTATGTTTTAAATTTCAGAAATTTGAAACTTTACTCTATATTTTAGTCTGTGGTAAAATAAAAAATGAATGCTTGCTAAGTACTTTTTCACTCAGTAGCTCAAAATTGTTTATGATTATATCATTCCAGTGTTCTTGCAATGGATTAACAATTTTTTTTCTTACGAGCGATTTGAAAGAAAAGGATTCTGTTTCCCTGAAAGACATATTTTTAAAAAAAAATTTTATGTTTTTATTTTATTTTTGAGAGACAGAGTGGGAGTGGGGAAGAGGCAGAGAGACAGAGGGAAACACAATCTGAAGCAGGCTTCAGGTTCTGAGCTGTTGGTGCAAAGCCTGAAATGGGGCTCAAACTCATGGACCTGAGCCAAAGTTGGACACTTAACCAACTGAGCCACCCAGGTGCCCCCTCAGAAAGGCATATTTTTAATTCCTCTTTTCTTTAAACATCTAAATTCATTTTTTCACATTAATATATATAGAAAGGAAAATGCCTAAAAGTCATTTGATTAATTAATGCCTATTAATTTTAAGTAGATACAGAACAGAGAAAAATCTTTAAATTTTTCCCTGTATGTGTGGTTCTATCCCCATTTCCCTCTCAACTGAACTGGATTTAAAGAACTTTCAAATTTCTTCCTTCCTTCTTTTTTTCTCCTTTTCTCCATTCCTTCTTTTCTTTTCTCTTCCCACGATACATTTTATAATAGAAATAAAGTTCACCACCCCCCGCCCCCCCAACTCAAAATATGGCGCAGTATGGTATTGTTGTATCTCTCAGAGTGTCCTAAGATGCTGCTAACAAAAGGCTTTATGATCAGTATTACTGGAGGCTGGATCCAGTAGGTCCAGGGGTCCCTGAAGGATGGACGGTGTCAGCAAGGAAGAGAATTAGAGAGCCCTGAGATTCTTTCTGATCACCAGGCAGCATCTCCATCCTGTCGGTTTTGGTGTCTTTATTTATAGGTCAAATGTTAACATGGCATCAGAAAATGGAATTTTTACAATGGATAGCTCTCTGTGATAAGATGTTTTTGGAAATGTACAGAAACAGGTTTTACAGAAGTCTTCTTGCAGAACTGCCCCAACTATAGTGAGGTTGAGTAACTAAGAAAATAACAGGATGTTCACATTTTAATAACACTAAGATTTAGTTATAGGTTTGTAGATACTCTTATCCATCCTCATCACAGCTGCCAGGGTAAGGGAAGGTGTTTGTGGAGTGTAGGCCTTCGGGAAGGGGCTGCTATACATCACCAGTCAGCAAAGGTATATGTAGTAACTTATCTTCTGCTTATCTGTTTCTTCTCTCTAAGTTAGGCTCTTTGTCTCTGGGCAAGACTTGATTTTCCAGTTATATTCCTTATGGCACTGGAGAGCCAACTGTACCTTTAAAGACTTTAGCTCATTTCCAATACATAGAATAGCCTCTTCAAGTGCATTTACCTTTGTGTGTAGTTTTATGATTTCTTGAATAGCTAGGGCATGAAAGACATTTTTGGTTAGCTGATTTCCATGTTGAGCTGTATGAACATCTTGGACTAACACAACGGTAGAAACAGGATTGTACATGTAAAGGTCAATCTTATGAGTAAGGGTCATTAGCCTGTTCATAGCTCAAGGGAAAGTATGGAGAGAAACAGGACCTGCTGGAGACACAGTGTCTGTTCCCATAATCGAAACAATAAGTTCCCACAATAAGTTCCTTCACAAGGTGCAATCATCCTACCAGGGCCGGAATAAGGGGACAGGTCACTGCAGATATTGATCAACAAGGTACCCTAGGGTGCTCAAGCAGAAATAATTGTGTGGGGGTGGGTATCGGTCATCATCTGATTGACAAGAGACTGTGCAAACTATCTTTAACCTCACCAGGAGTTTTCTTGACTAGTGGGCTCAGAATGGCTCCCAACACAGTATAATGGAAGATTTTTTTTTTTTTTTAAGATTTAAAAAATTTTTTTTTTTAAATTTCTAGGAGAGAGAGAGAGAGAGAGACAGCGTGAGCAGGGGAGGGTCAGAGAGAGAGGGAGTCACAGACTAAAACAGGCTTCAGACTCTGAGCTGGCAGTCAGCACAGAGCCCGACGCGGGGCTCGAACCCACGAACCGCGAGATCATGACCTAAGCGAAAGTCGGATGCTTAACCGACTAAGCCACCCAGGCGTCCCAATATAATGGAAGATTTAAAGTTTTAAGGCATAGAAAGGGGTATGAGACTGCAGGGGCTGTAAAAGGAAGAATTAGGAAATTTCCATTGGATTTCAGAATGTGTAGAATATGTGCTTATATGCATTCATTTTTATCTGTGCTCATTGTTGAACTTTTATCCAGTGTGGGTGATTATCCTCTTTGTCTTGATAGAGAAGGGTAGGGTCTCCTCTCTCCCTATGGTATTCTGTCTATGATTTCCTTATGCCTTTTCAGGGGAGGGTTAGGATGGCTTTTAGTTGCACAATTTTTTATAGTAAATTTTTAGGGTCATTTAGTTTTTCAGCCTTTTTCATTGGTAAGCATTGGGTTGTATTTTTGAAGTTGCAATGGATTATTCTCTAACAGAAGTTCCTATAGTTTTAAACTCTATTTTATCCCTTGTCTGTCCACTTTACTCTTTTCTCCCCGACTCAGGGATATCTAAGTGCAGAATTGGGAAGTGCTTGTATTTCCTTATCAGGACCTTGGCTTTGTTGTCTCCCGTATCTGCCATTTTAAGGCATTGCGTTCTGAGAAATAGAACTTTGACTTTCTAGGAGTATGAGTATTCTTGGCAACTTTTACAGACTTGCAGATTCTCAGATCTGCAGGGAGTTCTTTTCCTTTTTACTTGGCCCTTTCCTGTGGATATATTCATTAGGATTTTGGTTCATTTTGTTTTTAATTGTGAAATTCCTTTAGGTTCATGGTCTATCAGCCACCTCCTCCCTGAGCTGTCTTTACCCTGCCTCTGTTTCATCTACCATGCCATACATACACCCTGTTCGGTTAAATGATTTGTGGTCTAGAGGGCTCTGTTCCTTATTGAGGCATCAGATTATTGTGCTAAGAAGAAAGGGGGAGGCGAGCTCCTCTTGCCCCTAAAATGAGCTCATTCTCCTAACGATATACTGACTGAAGAGATTTAATATTAACTAGAGTTTCATTATGATTTTAGCCATTATTTGAGATTATTCTCCACTGTTTCACCCATCCATCAAAAGTTACTGGATATGTGCTAAATACTGGTGAGGCTCTGGGGCTGAAATAGTGAACATGGCAAATGTGTTTTCTTTTCTCATAGAGCTTCCTGCTGAGAGAGGGAAAGACAGGTGTTCCGGAAATACATGAGTGCCAGCCTCAACTGTGTGAATATGTGTGAGTACTTTAGTGAAGGGGCTGGTGTAGGGGAAGTGATTTGGAGGAAGTTATATAAGCAGCCAGGAAAGAACAAGTTGGGAATAGTGGAGAAATGTGATATGGTTGCTGATAGTGTGGTAGGGGTTGATGCAGTATGGAAGGGCAGTGTGAAAAGGAGAAGATAGAAACCTATGTGAAAGGAGGTGAGAGAGTGCATGTTTGGGTAAATGTTAGTGTGCCTGGATTTTGGAGAATGAAGGAGATAGTGGGTAAAGTCTGAGGCCAGAAAGGTAAGCAAGAAACCAGGTCAGTCCTTTTGTATAAGCTATGTTGAGTCATTTATCCTAAAATCAGTAGGGAGAGCCTTTCAAGTGCTTTTAGATGGGGAGATGGCTTGATGAGGTTTACATTTTAGGAAAGATAAGTCTCTTGTGGGAAGAGCAGATTGGAGGGGGTTAGGGTTGAAAGTGAAGAGATTTTGGATTAAGGTATATAATGAAGGACCTGAAAATTAGATTTATGGGCAATATTTAGGAGGAGACTTGGGATTTGATGAGGGATAGAACATGAGAGGATAAAGAGGAGAAGGAGGCAAGTGTGACTTTCAGGTCTAGCCTAGGCACTGGAATGAAGGGCGGACTGTTCACTGAGATTTTGGAGGAAGAATGGCTGGGGGTGTAGACTGTGGAGGGTGAACAGCCATGAGTTTAATTTCAGGCTTGTTAAATGTGAAATGCCTGTGGACTATCCACATGGGGGTGTTGTGTCTGAACAAAAGTGCTGGTTATGCAAGTCTGAAACTCAGTGTGTTGCCCTGGGCAAGAAGTTCAGTTTGGGACTCGTGTAGGCATAGTATGCTCTACAGTGTGTGCTTCTGGAACATGAATTAGCTCATAAGTGACTGGTAAGTGGTGAAATAATGTTAGCATAATGTAAAAGTCATGTCAGTTCATACACGTTTTTTGTTGTTGTTGTTGTTTTTTTCCTAGACAAGGGGAGAGAAAGTAGTGGCAATAAATCATCATCAACTATGCAGGAAAAAAAAGTGCTTCACTCTGTTGATGTACAGTGAATAGAAATTCTCTTGTCTATATTTTAAGAAAAGTAAACAAATCCTTGTTCATTGGACAGCTTCCACATAAAGTGAAACCAACCCCGCCGCCCACACTGGCAGCCCCACTGGCTATTAGCTGCACTTCTACCTGTTTTGTTCTCCACACCTGCTGGGGCTTGCCCTGATTAAAGTATTGCCATTCTTTCCACTTTATTTTTCTACATTTTAAATATCTGCTCTGGCATTCTTTGTTCATAATGAGATGCTTGACTGGGTGATTTAGGTCAGGTCCCTGGGACCATTTATAGTTTTTATTAGCATTCAGAGTTGTGTAGGTTTTGAGCACACTGCCCAAACTCTATTTTTCCTATAAGCTCTGTGCAGTTTTTTAGAATCAGGGGATTTTTTCAGAAATTCATTTTGTTAGAGCTGCCTTGGATTGAAAACTTGTCAGTAGAAAAGGTTATGCAAGGAAATGTGACAGAAAGAGTGACAACCAAAATAAGTCCAGAATGGAATCCTAAAACAAACAAACAAAAAACACCCAATGTTTATCGGCCAGGGGCAGAACAAGGACCCTGTAAAAGGCACTGAATAAAAGGGGTCCAGAAGAGGCAAATTAGAAGAATGCCCTTGTTATGGGAAATTTCATGTTGGCTGTTGTGCCCCAGGAGTCTTTGTCAGTTTCTTTGCTTTGTGATAAAGAACATATCCTAGGTTCCTCTTGTATGCTGTGTTCCCCAGATCTGGAAGTCAGCTGTTTCTCCAAGACAGCCCTGGTTACTTTTAGTAGAAAATGGTAGTTAGCAATAACAGTCTGGGCACTAGTTAAGTTGATCATTGTTTCTACTCTTTCAGTGAACAGAGCTAAGAACACAGATCTTGTTTTTAAGAGAAGATAGGTCCTAATTTTAATACATCGTATTCAAATTTAGATTTTTATTTCTTTGATATTGGTATCTTTTTTATGTTTAACGTCTTGGTTTTTTTAAATAATGTTAACACTGTTACTAATTTGCTTTGTCCTGATGTATACAATAGTTTTAGAATAACACTGTTACTAAAGATAAAGCCACTTGAAATAATTACTCTTTCCCCTATACCAAAAATTTTTAGTGACTTTTTCATATTTTTTCTAGAGTATTCAACCTGCTTCTCATAGAACCAACTTATTTTTATACTCCTATCAGTTTACAATGAATTTTATTTAAAGTACATACTTACTATAACAAGTACAACTGGCATAAACAGACTGAAAATACATATGACTAACATTTGGTAAACTCTAAACTCAACAGATCGTAGTATGAAATTGTATCAAAAAGTAGTCAGAGAGTAGCATTAAGGATGCTAGTTACTAAGGACATTAGTTAATAGACTTCACAGAATTAATGGAAATCTGTGGTAAATCAGAGGTCGAGTAAGAGTGCTCCTATTATAATAATTCTTTTTGTTTCAGTATATGATAGAAAGCAGTGGTTTCTGAGAACTTTATTTTAAACTTCTGTTACGTATATAAATATAGTATGAGCTGGGGTGCCTGGTGGCTCAGTCAGTTGGGCATCCCATTCTCGATTTCAGCTAGGTCACTATCACCAGAGTTGGGAGATCAAGTCCTGCATCAGGCTCTGCGATGAGGATGGAGCCTGCTTAAGATTCTCTCTCTCTCTCTCTCTCTCTCACAAAAATAAATAAATAAACAAAATATGCAATATGTTTATGTTATAGTTGGACACATACATATATAATTCATAAATATGCATATATTGGGGGATGTGCTCATTGAGGTAAAAAAAGAAAAGAGTATGAATCTAGGAGATGTGTATTTTTAAGTTATTTCAAATTTATGCTTTAAGGTATGACATACCAAAATCCATTTATCTATTCCCTACATTGAAATATAATTGACTATAACATTGTATTAGTTTTGGGTGTACAGTGTAATTATTTGGAATGTGTGTATACTGCAAAATGACTACCACAATAAATTGATATCCATTACCACACATGATTAACAAAAATCTTTTTTTCTTGTGGAGAGCTTTTAAGATTTACTTTCTTAGCAACTTCCAAGTATCCTTCTGGCCTTTTTACTTAAAGTAGAACTAATGGTAGTTCTGTTAATATCTAAATGGTAGACTGTTAACATCTAAATAAATTTTTTTACCTCAGTTGTTTGGTTCCGCTGAATATAATTTTCAGAAATAATATGAATTATGCATCCAAAGCAGGAGGAAAATATTTAGTGCTGATCTCTGCAGTCTATTAAAATATATTAATATTATATAATCAGTATATTAGTATCATTAATGTGCAGTACTAGCCTATTAATATTAATGTGAGAAGCATAATAAAGTCTTTGTTCTCACTGTGGAGATGGCTGATCAGACTGCTGATCTAATGCATGTGGTCCCAGAGATATATTATGAAGCTTTTTATATTTATGATATTAACTTTTATACTATAGTGAAGTAATGTACAATGAAAGACCCCCCTGTTTGAATTTCTAATAAAAACATGTACCTATTTGAAATCACTGTTTCCAGTCCTGAGTGATGATGAGAGAGGACTCTCACATACTCTCTTTTACTGTGATGCAGTGTTCATTCTGGGCAGGAGCTTACTCGTGCTCCCTGATTAGAATTTAAATCCATGACTCTTTGTATAAGCATTAGTCACATCATCCCGTAGAGTGCCTTGTGTGCCCTTTTCAGTTAGTTGCTTTATTAATAGTGGTTGTTGGCTCTGTTTACTCTGTAACATTTCATTTTAGTTTTTATTTTTTTAATTAAAAAACATTTTTATTGTGAAACAACTTGAAGTTTACAGAAAAGATGCAATAACAGTACAGAGAACTATGTATTTTTCTTATTCCTTGTTTTTCCACGTTTGTTTTATCATTCTCTCTTCTACATATATCTATGAAGAATTTTTTTAAGCATCTGAGAGAAAGTTAGAGACGTGATAACTATTGCTAAATTGTTCAGCATGTATTGCCTAAGAATAAGGACACCAAAATCAAGAAATTTAACACTGATACGGTACTATTATCTGGAACATTTCTTTTTCAAGTACCACATTAAATTGTTCCACATGTGTCCTTGTTTGTTAGGAGAATAATTTTACCATTAATATAAATCATGGGGGCACCTGTGTGGCTCATCGGTTAAGTATCCGACTTTGGCTCAGGCCATGATCTCACAGTTCACAAGTTGGAGCCACGCATCAGGCTCTATGCTTACAGCTCAGATCCTGGAACCTGCTTCAGATTCTGTGTTGCTCTGTCTCTCTGCCCCTCCCCCACTCGCACACTGTCTCTCTCTCTCTCTCAAAAATAAATATAAAAAATAATTTAAAAAATATAAATCATAGAATTGACTGTATTTAAAGTGAACTTAAAATATAATTATCAGTTTTTAAAAATGATCCTTTTTGTCTCAAATAGTAATAATTTCTGGAAATATAGAAGGAGTGCTTATTTCTAGTTGCTAATTAACATATTTGCATTTTGAAGAACTTAACTGTGCTTTTTAAGTAATTATAATAAGATCTTTGTAAAAAGCCTTAAATAAAGCTATGTCAGCTTTCCCCCCCCATCAGTCTAAAAACTCAAAAATGTCTCTTAAGTAAAAAAAAAACAAAAAACAAAAAAACCTTACATTGCCTAAATTTTGCCTTTAAAGATTATTAAATGTAAATAAGTAATTGTCATTCTTATAGCAGTATGAATTTGACTACACTCATAGACGTGTTTAGTTGTTTTAGTTTATATTAGCATTTTTTAAAATTAAAAAAAAAATTTTTTTTAAATGTTTTATTTATTTCTCGGATAGAGAGAGAGAGACAGCGTGAGCAGGGGAGGGTCAGAGAGAGAGGGAGTCACAGACTGAAACAGGCTCCAGGCTCTGAGCTGGCAGTCAGCACAGAGCCCGACGCGGGGCTCGAACCCACGAGCCCCGAGATCATGACCTAAGCGAAAGTTGGACGCTTAACCGACTAAGCCACCCAGGCGCCCCTATATTAGCATTTTTATACTAGATTGTAAAAATGGATCATATCAGCACAATGTCAGCACAGTACTGCAACGATGATTGTTAAAAAAGAATGTCAGAGTGCTTGGGACACCATAAATAAAAGGCATAGAAGGGTTAAATGTAAAATAGATAAAGATGTCATACCACCACTAAACTAAAAGAAAGTTGACATATTTTAATAACAAAGAAAGTAAATTTTATGATAGAAACTTTTAGGGGCGCCTGGGTGGCGTAGTCGGTTAAGCGTCTAACTTTCGCTTAGGTCATGATCTCGCGGTTTTTGGGTTCGAGCCCTGCATCGGGCTCTGTGCTGACTGCTAACTCAGAGCCTGGAGCNCTTTTATGTGATATATGGAAGACGTTTCATAGTTCTAGAATGTTTAGCTATAACAAATCTAAATTTGTATGCCCTGTGAATCTGCTGTGTATTGTTTCTCTTTGGTGTTAGTCATGTGGTCTTTTCTTATATGTTGGATTATTTCTAATCAGGTACTAGTTATTTCTAATTGACTATTATTTGAGTCCTAGGATGACATTCTCTTCCTCCAAGGAAGATGTATCTTTGTTTCTAGTAGGTGTCTAGATTGAGAGCACTAGTAATACCAATCATCTAGATCCAGTCAGGGATGGAAGGATGTGTAGCTGGGCTTCACTCCAAGTGAGGGCTGGTCTGAATTCAGGTCACCCTAACTCTTAGGGTGTCGCATTGAGGGACCCAATTTGGCAAGCCCTAAATTTCATTATTTGTTCCCTTAGCAGGTAGGGCTTAATTCAGTATGTTAAACTCTGTTCAGCTCTTTGCCCTCTTAACATCACTGAAGTCAGATTCTGAAAATTTTATTGACCTTAATCAAGTGTAGAAAACTACTTTATAACTATTTTTCTAAAACTCTCAGTTTATAACTGAATATAAAGCTGAACTGAATTACTTAATTCCATAACATACAATGTGACAGTAGTGCTAAAACTGAGAGACTATGGGAACAAACCCCTGACTGTCTGAAATTACTAGTATTATATTGTCAAACATTTTAACGTGTTTGATCTATGCCAAAAAATGGAAAGTCCTAAGAGGGGAAATAGACAAAACCACAATCCACGGAGAAGAGTAAACAAACATTTTTCAATAATGGGACAGAATACAATTCAGTATAAGTACGTATATACACACATATTTTTCATGCATGCATGTAGTTTGAACATTGTCCAATAAACTTGATCCAATCAACATGTACTCTAACTGCAGATATGTTCATTTCATCTGTACATGGGATATTTACCAAAATTGGTCACAGAATTAGTCTCATAGAATTAATTTTAAAGGATTAATCTTATAGACTCTTCTCTGGCCCCAATAGAATTAAGATAGTGCTCTAGATAGTAACTACAAAATTCTGAATTTTGAAACATATACTTATGGCTGTGTCTTAAGGGTAGGAAAGGATTTCTTAAGTAGTACATAAATGCACCATAAACAAAAATAACATATTTCCAAACTAAGAACTTTGTGTATTCTGAGATATCAGTAACAGTGAAAAGGCAAACCACAAACTGGAAAATAGCTCTTGGAATGCATATATCTGACAGAAGAAACATATCCAGAATGTATGGAGAATTTCTACAACCAATAAAAAAATCCAATGGAAAAATGAGCAATAAATGAGAATAGACCTATCACAAAGATATCCAGATAGCAAATAAATATAACAAAACATTCAACTGCATTAATCATCAAGGAAATGCAAATTGCAATCAAATGAAATATTACCATATACTTGTTAAAATGGCTGAAATTATGAATGACAAATTCAAATATTGGTGAGGATGGGAAATAACAAATTCATATTGCTGGTGGAATACAAAGTTGGGACTAATGCTTTGGAAAATTTTTATTTAAAAATTTTAGTCTTGAGAGAGACAGAATGTGAGTTGGGGAGGAGCAGAGAGAAGGGGACACAGAGCCCCGTGCGGGGCTCAAACCCAAGGACCGTGAGATCATGACCTGAGCTGAAGCTGGACACTTAACCACTGAGCCACCCACATACCTTAAAGTTGTTATTTTTTAAAAATTGACTGAATTAGTATCCTTTGACCTAGTAGTTTCACTCCTTGGTATATATACCCCATCAAATTGTATGCACTTATGCGCCAAAAGATATGCATAAGAATGGTCATTGAATCATTGCTTGCAATAATCCCAAACTAGAAAACCTAACTAGCTATTTATAGTAGAATAGATCAATAAATTATTTATTTTACAAAGGACTGCTGTACAATGAAAAAAAATTTCTGCCCACAACATGAATCTCACATAATGTTGACTGAAGGATAATTAATATGTACTCTATGATTCCATTTATACCAAGATA
The DNA here is from genome assembly GCF_008692635.1 of Crocuta crocuta. Classification (NCBI taxonomy): domain Eukaryota; kingdom Metazoa; phylum Chordata; class Mammalia; order Carnivora; family Hyaenidae; genus Crocuta; species Crocuta crocuta. Next base: position 3,687,822 of record NW_027532605.1, read on the forward strand.
AAACCAGAAAATATAAATCTTATTTTGTTGAAAGTAAGGATAGTAGTTGCATGAAGGATGGAGGGAATAATGAGTGACAGAGTGCACAAAATAATTTCTGATAAATTTTATCTGCTTTTTTGTTACATGGGTGTGTCCACTTTGGGATAATTCACTGGACCTGTATACTTATCATTTGTTACTATTTGTATTCTTTTGAGTGTATATTCTATGTCAAGAAAGTTAAAAAAAAAAAAAAACCAAAAAAAAAACACACCAATGTGCCTGACCTGAATGAAAATGAGGGAGCTAGAAAGGGACCAAATCACATAGAGCCTTATTGGCCATGAGGAAGAATTTTGGTAATAACCTTATTGTGATGAGAAGTCACTGGAGAATTTTGGGCAGGAGACAACTTTAACCCATTTACATTTAATAAGCTTCCTCAGCTGCTGGATAGAGAATAGATTGTGGCAAGAACAGAAGCCTGGGTGTCTAGCCCAGGCAGAGATAGTAGTGACTTCAACTCGGGCTGTTACAGTGGATATATGAACAGTGGCTTGATCCAAAGTAGATGTTGAAATAAGAGCTGTCTAGACAGCTTTATAGATTAGAATGGGAAATCAGAAAGAAAGAGGATGCTGCTGAGGTTTTTGGCCTGACCAGATGGGTGAATGAATGGTGGTGCTATTTACTGAGGAAGCCACCCATTTAAGGAGACCTCAAGGGATTTACTTCTGATGTATGAACATTGAGAAAAATACTAGATGTTCAAGTGAAGATGTTAAATAGGTGGCTAGATGTGAAATTCTAGAGAAATCAGGATGGGAAAATGATTTAAGTCATTAGTGTTATGGTGCTTAAATTCCTTGGGCTCTTGGAAGAGATCACCTAGGAAGCAAATGTAGAAAGCACAGAGTGCAGATGAAGTGAAACAGAAGGAAGACACCTGATCATTGTGACCATATCTCAAAGTCAAGTGGGGACTAAGCAACCCTGCCAAATGCTTCAGTCATAATCCAGTTAGATGAAATGAGATTTGACTAGTGGGTTTGATAGGATGCAGGGGGACTATTCGAGGAGAGTCAGAAATAAGAATGATATCTTTCATTTGGGGAATGAATCTATACAGTGTAACCATTAATACAATGAAATTTGAAGATTTTGAAGCCTTTTTAAGTCCAGCAAAGGAGTACTGGCTAAAGTTAATGGTTAAAAAGTATTCAAGAGTAAATTTTTGAAGATTTGAGGAGGGACTTAATTGTAAAAAACTTATACTGGATTCTTTTATATAAGATGCAAAATTTAGATATGAGTCTCCATGAAGTTGCTATATCCCTTTCAACACTGATCAGCATTTATATTTGTAGTATCTAAGTGAGGTGGCTTGCATTTTCCCAGCCTTCCTCTTAATTGAAAAGCTTTTAAAATTGGCTCTTAATGGTACCTAATGTCAAGGGTCTCTTAATCTGAAAGCTTGTCATTAATAAATTCTTTGTAACATCTTGAAGTCTTTGATTTCATTCATTATTTTTTCAGCTATGGATGAGACAATGTATTATGTAATAAAAAGATAAAGCACTGAATCAGTGAGTATAGGATCTGTACTGTTTATATCAAAGAATATTGGGCTCATAAATTTCTTTCTCTATTGATTTCAGGAGGTAGATAAGTCCCTTTATAGAGAAGTTGGACTGTTAGGTGGTTCTCTGGCCAAGCAAGGAGGATTTCAGGAGATATAATGGGAATGACTAGTCAAGGATGAGCATAACAGGGCAGGAAAAAGTACACAGGGCAGCTAATACTGTGTTATGCTGAAGCTTGACAGGATGTAGATCTGGTTCTAATTGAAAATGTGGTCAGAGACATTTTTTAATTGAAAAGAACATGGACTTAGTGAAACATGCAAAAAAGAGAATAGAGCAGTTATTAGACAAGCGCAGGGATTAAATGGGAATCCATAGACAAAAATGTAGCGTAGCTTGCCTCCCTAAAAATTGAACTGTAAGTGTGGACTTGAGGCAAATTTAAGTAGTATGTCTGTCATTTTTTCTCCAACTATCTCCATTGCTTTTTGTATGTTTGTTCTCTGTGCTGTACAGGCTACATGCAGCCTTCTCTGTTTATTTGTCATCACCCTATATAATTTCTGCTTTAACTAGGCTCTCGTGTCTTTGGCTCAAATTTCAAATGACCTTTAAGCTTTGGCTGTCATCAACTCACAGCCACCCACCATGTTTTAGTTTAAATACCTGACAGTGGGAATCTTGTCTAATGCACTTTGCTTTTTCTCCATTTGCTCACTGCCCTTACAGTTCTGGTTAGCCTCAATTTGGGTTCAGCCACTCCTCAGGGAAGGGCAAACTCTCTGGGCAGAGAAGTTTTCCATAGAGAAAGGGCAGCAGTGGTGCAGGTAGTAGCTTTCTTTAGTATGTTTTCCTCACTTTAAAATTATATGATTCACTGAAATTGTAAAGGCTTGGAATTTTGGAGGAATGGCATGAAGGTCCTGTGGCTGATGGAGTCAGCACAGCAAGAGTGGTGGGAGATGAGGTCTGAGGTGAGCTGGGCCGTAATACGTATACCTTGCATGCCATGGAACAGAGTTTGAAGTGTGTATGTCTCATATAAATATCCATGTTTGCTCAAATATGTGTTAGAGATACACAGGGAAAAAAATCTGAAGGGTTACATATCAAATTAATTTTCTCTGGAAAGAAAGAGGAGACTAGGATTGGGGTTATAGTCAGATTTTACCTTTATACGTAAATATTTGATAAAGCGGGATATAGTCATTGGTATTTGTGGAATTCAGGGTTAATTAAAAGAGGTAGGAGGCAGTAACCAGAGGAGTATGGTTTGAAGTAGGGTCAGTCAGTGAGACCTGGAGATCTACCTACTGTGTAGCCCCAGAGGGAGGCAGTTTATGCAGCCCAAGGACTCAAAAGAACAAAGTCCATAAACTGGCAGTGCAGTCCAACTCTTAAGTTCTTAGCAAGACATTCCTGAACACTAATAACTTTAATTTGCAGTGTGATAAACCGAAGTAGGGAGTAGAATATGAAGTAAGAACTTTTAAAATAGTATAATAAATTATTAATGAAACTAGTAATGCTCTCTTTTCATTACAGTTTGTAAGATCATGATCTTAGAATATATACAATTGAATTTGGGTCAGTATTGTCAGTTGACTATGTCATGATGGAATACCTATCACAGTGATATTTGCCTATAAAAAGAGTATCAGACATTGTGCATATAACTTATAAATGTTGACACCCAAAGATGTAGGTGGTAGTTGAAAAATTCTATTAACTTCCATGGTTTTCTAAAATTTAATCTTAGCATATAGAACACAAATTTATAAGAAATTGCATGTGTTTTGAGTGTTTTCTTTCTTAAAAATGAGTATGAAAACACTTGAAAGAGTTGAGGAAACTGTAATGTAAGATTAGAAGAACCAAATAGAGATGACGCTCTTTAGTTAATGCTTACAGAACTCTTAAGTGCCTGACATTGTTCCAAATACTTTATATGTTTTAACTCCTTGAGTACTGTGATGATGAACGATACACTGGTTAAAAAGAACCAATAATGAGAAGAACTAGAACAATTGAACAGAAATTCTGAATAATGTAAAAACATAACATAGGAAATATGTGTTGTAGTGTGAGCACTGAAATGAACTGGATACTTTGTCATCACACGTATACTTCTTATTTCATTGGATTCAAATATGTTTTTTTTCCAAATATGTTTATTCAAAGATGACTATTAAAAGTTTGCCCTTTCCAGTGACATTCAACAAATCAGAGATACTTTTGGCCACATCTTATTTTCTAAAACTTGTGTTCAATAATCGGTTTTTAAGAGTTGTATAGTTGGCCCTGTTAAATGTTGTATCTGATAAAAATGTGACTAATATTCTGAAATACACAGTAAATGAAACAGTGAAATAGGTGACTAAATAGAATGTTTTAAAATTCTTTTTAAAGCTACAAATTAGCTAGAATAGCCTGGTCATGCTGCCCTGATGACTGCTCCTGCCAACAGCAACACCCGGTGGTTGTGGGAAGAGTCACTGTTGTATAATGCGGTATCTGGTTTGCAATGAGAGGGAATGTGGGAAGAGGACATGAAACATAGCACAAAACGCTGATTGAAAACATCTTAGCTAAAACAAATCTATTCCAGATATCAGGGATACCCATATGTTTTTTGTCTAGTAAATTCTCCCAAAATTCTGTGTTTTAGGGTTTTTCTCTAGTGTATCTCCTAAAAGAAATTCTTGTGGAATATAAAGAAAATATACTTGGTTTAAAATGTTTGTGTGTATATGCGTTTGTTTTTTGCCAGCATTTAAAACAACGTTTTGCCTTCTTTTCCTAGGGAGTTGGTCTCTCAGTTCATGGGCAATTCCGAGTGGCTACTGAAAAGTCTCTCTTTGCGATGCCAGAAACAGCAATTGGTAAAATATTTCATAATCACTTTTAGAATTATCTTTTGATATATTTCAGATTATGCTGCTGCTAAAGGAATTGATGGAATTTTGCTGAGATACAGCAATGAAAGAACTCTCTAAGAAATTGGAATAAGAAGATACCTGGAAATTGTATTAGCTCAGTAATTGTATCTGAAAACACACAAACAAGAATATTTAACTGGCAACACTAACAAATTCTAGTTAATTTTAGGTGAAAGATTACTAGGGAAAATTGTCTTTATATTCATATCTATGATCCTTTTTGAAATTTGTATACATGCTATGAAATATGGATAAAAGGTATAGATCAAATTTTATTATTTTGCATATATAGTCATACACACTACATTTTGAAAAAGCTATTGTTTCTCCACTGATAGCTTTTGTATCTTTATATGTATTCTATTGGAATAGAGAACACTACACTGTCTCTCTCTCTCTCTTTTAATTAGCATATATGCATGTGAGCAGGGGAAAGGGAGAGAGTATCCTAAGCAGGCTCCATGCTCAGCCCAGAGTCTGACTCTGGGCTTAATTCTACCACCCTAGGATCATGACCTGAGCCAAAATCAAGAGTCAGCACTCAACCAACTGAACCACTCAGGTGCCCCTATACTGTCTTAATTATTGTTGCTTTATATAGAAATTAGGTAGTGATAAATGACTAAACCACCCAGTAACCCCAACTTTTGCTATTTTTAATTACAATGTCTTGGTCTGAGTCTCTTTAAGTTGACCTTGTTTGGGATTCTTTGACTCTTGGACCTGGATGTCTCTTTCTTTCCCAAGGTTAGGGAAGTTTTCAGCCATTAATTCCTCAAATAAATTTTCTACCCCTTTCTCTCTCTTCTCCTTCTATTCTTTTTTTCTTTTTGCTTTTCTGATTAGGTAATTTCTACTCTGTCTGCCAGATGTTGATCTGTTCTATATCATTTTCGTTATTCTTAGCTTTGGTTCCTATATTTTATAACTCTGTGTTGAAGTTTGTTCATTCTTGAGTTCATTGAGCATCTTTATGACCATTACTTTGAACTCTTTATCAGGTAAATTACTTATCTTTGTTTCCTCCCCCGCCCTAGGTTTTTATCTTCTTTTGTCTGGAACATACTCCTGTGTCTCCTCCTTTTGTTTGACTGTGTGTGTGTGTGTGTCCGTCCGTCCTGTGAATTAGAATAGCTACCTCCATCTCTTAGTCTTGAAAGAGTGGCCATGAGTTAGGAGCATCCTCTGTGTAGACTTGTATTCCTGGCAGCTTTGGCTGGTTGGAGCTGGAGCAGGCATGGGCCAGGAGTGTGCTGCTCTGGGGTTACCTTGGCAGGACAGCTGGGACTGCAGCGGGCACCTTTAGGGGACAGCTGGAATTGTTGTGGGCTAGGAACCTGGGACTTGCTAGCGCAGCCCTCCTAGGTTGACTAGAGCGCCTGGACCATGCTCCCATCTGGACTATAAAGCTGGAGGGGCCATGTAAAATATGGTGCTTGCTGGCATCCCTGACTCCAGAGAGTTCCAGCAGTTCCCTGCCTATTTGGTGGACGCCCTAGAGTTAATAAGCGGATGAATAGCTGTGTTTTTTTGTTTTGTTTTGCTGTGCCCAGTGTCAGGGAGTCTATGCAGGGGCCCCTCAGTGATATCCCTTCTTTCTTCAAGTTATCACATTGGGAGTGGTGTTCCTGTGGTGACTGTGTCTCTCTCTCTCCTACTGTTATGTATGTGGTTCCCCCTATCATTTGTGTGTGTGTGTGTGTGTGTGTGCAGAAGCTGTTCATTCAGTTCTCAGTTCTTTTTCTGCAAGAACTGCTCTATTTTTGGATTTAGACCTGGTATGTCTGTGGAAGAGGGTAAATTCAGGTTCTTCCTAAGCCACCATCTTGGACTTCCATCTGAAATACAATTGATTCTGTATTGACTTTGTGTTCTGCAAACTTGCTAACCTCACTTATTATTTCTAGTAGATTTTTTTTGTAGGCTGTGTTAGATATTTTTGTATAAATAATTAGACCATTTACAAATAAAGTCAGTTTTACAGTTTCCTCTCCAGTCTGGATAGTATTTATTTGTTTGTTTTTTTGCCTTATTACACTGGACAGAACCTCCAATGCATTGTTGACTAGAAGTGTTGAGTGTGGGTATTCTTGCCTTGTTCTTAAAAGACATCTATGTTCATGAAAGACATTGATCTGTGGTTTTCTTGTAATGTCCTTGTTTAGTTTTGGTATGAAGGTAATGCTGGCCTCATTTTCTGGAGGAGTTTAAGTAGAATTAGTATAATTTTTTCTATGTTTGGTAGAATTCATCAGTGAAGCTCTCTAGGCCTAAAGTTTTCTTTGTGGGAAGATTTTAAACTACAATTTCAAAGTTTTTAATAGATGTATGGCTATTCAGATTATCAATTTCTTGCAAAAGCTTTAGAATTTAAGTAATTTGCCCAATTTATGAACATAAGGTTTTTCATAATATTTCCTTACCTTTTTAGTATTTTGTAGAATCTATAGTGGTACCTGTCTCACTGTTGATATTAGTAATTTGTGTCTTCTCATTTTTTTCCTGATCATTCTAATGAGAGGTTTATTTATTGATCTCAGAAATCATGTTTTTTCATTTTCTATTTTATCGTTTTCTGCTCTTATTCTGTTTTCTTTCTTTTACTCATTTGGGTTTCATCTCTTCTTCTTTCTCTAATCCCCTAAGGTGAAAGCTGGGGCCAGTGATTTGACTCCTGGATATACAATTTTATTCTATTCTGATTTTTAAATTTCAGTACTTTAGAGATGTTGTTGCGCTGTTGTCTTGTTTATGTTTCCTATGAGAAATCTCTCTTCATCTTTGTTCCTCTGTAAGTGTGCTTTTAGTATCTCTGGCTGCTCTTAAGATTTTCTACTTATTATTTGTTTGGAGCTATGATTATAATGTGCCGTGGTATATTTTTCATCTTATGTTTCTGTTTCTTGAGCTTAGATTTACAATTTTTGTTGAATTTTCCAAATGCGACTTTATTTCTTCAAATATTTTTCTTTCCCCCACTCCCTTTACAGGAACTCCATTTAAACTTATATTAAACTCATTCATGCATTGTTCATTTTTAAAAGCTTTCATTTTTTCATTTAAATAGTTTTTATTTCTGTGTCTTCAATTTCATTTATCTTTTACAAGGTGTAATCTGTCTTAATCCCATTTAAGTATTTTTATTTATACATTCATCTTAGTTTTTATCTCTAGAAGTATCATTTAAGTCTTTTTTATATCTTCTATGCTTCTACTTAACTTTTTGAACATATAAGGTATACTTATTCTCTGTTAATGTTCTTGTTTGCTAATTCTTATGTTTATGTCAATTCTGCATCAATTTGGATTGCTTTATCACCCCACTATGGGTAGTAATTGCTGCTTTTTTAGATGCCTTGTAATTTTTTTTAAGTTTATTTATTTTGAGAGAGAGAGAGAGAGAGAGAGCACATGTACCTGCAGGGGAGGGGCAGAGAGGGGGAGAGAGAGAATCCCAAGCGGAGCCCTGTTTGGGGCTCAAATTCATGAACTGTGAGATCATGACTTGAGACAAAAACAAGAGTCAGCTGCTTTACCAGTTGAGTTACCCAGTGCACTGTCCCTGCTTACACTCTGTCTCTCTCTCTCTCTCTCTCTCTCTCTCTCAAAAATAAATAAATATTAAAAAGTGTTTAAAAAGATCACTCTGGCCATTGTATGGAGAACTTTCTGGAGGAGGAATCAGTAGATCATAGTCACTAGTGGGCATTAAAATGGTAGTTACTAGAAGAAGGTGTCCAGGCTGGAAGGCTGTGCACTTTATTGAGGTGAGTGATACTGGAAGGGAGATGATGGGAGATGATGGTAGTTGGCGGAACTCATGAATTCAACTTTAGACCACTTTTATTTGAGATACTAAGAGATAATTAGAGTAGGATGGTAATTCTTTCAAGTCTAGAAACTTTTTGTCAAGTAGAATTAGGAAGAATTTGAATGCATGTGTTTTAATCTCAATTTGAGTTAATGAAGCAGTCTTAGAATAGATATGTGGATTATAAAACTAGAGGGCCACAATTATTTAAGGAGCTCTTAAATACCAAACAGTACTGGCAAGTATTTGCATATATACTACTTTCAGTTGTTGCCAATAGAGAGAATAAGGCAATTTAAAAAAAAAAAAAAAGATGGCTAAGAAAAGAGTAAATGCAAGTGATTTTATTAGGTGTAAACTTATTCTTCATAGTACTAAAGGTTATGGCATCACTTTAAATATCTTGAATATTAGATCATTGACTAATGGAATAGACTGTGACTTAAATGATAATGAGTTTGAATGAATAATGAATGATATTTTCATAATATTGGATTATGCATATTTTTCCTTTGCTTATCATTTGGAAAGGAAGTATTCTTTCAGTTTTTACTATTTCAGAGATTATTAAGAATAGGAAATTTTAGGTAATATTTATTGAGTACTACTCCTATATAGAAACTTATGCTGTCAAATACTTTGACTTATATAGAAATGAGATGTGAAAATTTTGAAAAAAACTCAAGTTAGCACAATTCAATAGCAAATCTTTTGTGATTTTGATTGTATTGGATTGTACTTGTTTTAGTAATATTTTTAGTATAGATTCATATTCCAGAGAGAGATGGCCATCTGATCTCAAAGAGTTATATTCATCTTTTTCATTGGAGTCGACATCTCTTTCCATTATTACAGGACTATTTCCTGATGTGGGTGGAGGTTATTTCTTGCCACGACTTCAAGGAAAACTTGGTTACTTCCTTGCATTAACAGGATTCAGACTGAAAGGAAGAGATGTGTATAAGGCAGGAATTGCAACACATTTTGTGGATTCTGAAAAGGTAATTACTTGGATGATTGCATTTTGTGTTGGAATAATTCCTATTGAACAGGGAGACATTATGAGTGGTGAGATCACAGGCATTTGGTTAGACATGGGTCTGAATCCAGGATCTGCTGCTTAAAGCTGTGTGACCTTTGAGAAAGTATTTAAGCTCTCCAATCATGTTTCCTCATGTGCAAATTGGAGGGAATTATATATGGATTTGGGGCTCATTTGCCTGGCACCATCAGTCCCTAATTTTTAATGAATAATTAATTACACTTTGGTTAAAAAAACCTTCTTTAAGAAAACCTAATATGTAAAGATTTAAATTTATATATAAAAAGATCGGCTTTTATAAAAACATTTTTGTTTTGTTAAATTTTTTTTAATGCTTATTTATTTTTGAGAGAGAGAGACAGAGCACTGGGGGGAAGGGGCTGAGAGCGAGGGGTATACAGAATCTGAAGCAAGCTCCAGGCTCCGAGCTGTCAGCACAGAGCCCTATGCGGGGTTCAAACTCACAAACCATGAGATCATGACCTGAGCCCAAGTTGGACGCTCAATCAACTAAGCCACCCAGGCACCCCTATAAAAACATTTTTTTGAAAGGTCTTCTTAGTTGTGAGTTTCCTTACCAGTGCATTTGAGAGTTCCATTTATAAAAGAGTCTTAAAAACTTTTCTGAAGGTTATGTGTCTCAAGGGACACATGTTGGTTATCTTTGTCTTTTTTAACAGTGTGGCCAATTTTCTTAGCACAGGATAGCATAGTGGCAAAGAACTGCAGATAGTTTGGGTTTAAATCCTAGCTTGAATTTTGCCTCTTTATCACCCAGTTTTCTCATTTCCAAATGAGATGGCAGTTTCTACCATAGTAGTTGAATCTCTCTTTGGTAAATGTAAGAGAAAATCCAATTCAACGTGGTTTTGCCTCAGAATTTCCGGTAAGAGATTTGGAATTTATTCTGCTTCAACTGACTTAGTTCACTCTCATTGAACTGGTATAAACCAGTTCACCCTTGAACCTGAAAGTGGATTAGCCTATATCAACTAGCCCACCTTGCTAATGTGCTCCATTAACATGTTTCATTTCTGGAAGTATGGGGTGAATTAAGCTTTCTAGTATGCACATAGGTCACCAAATGAAAATCTCATCTTGAGGGAGAGATGTTTGGGGATAGGAAAAGGAATGTTATAAAAAAGCATAAAGTACACAAAGTTGAAAATTGTTTCCTGTACACTATTAGGAGGGCCTTCTATCACATTTGCTTGAAGTTTCAAATCTTCCTCCATGTTTTGGACATCCACAGTCACATTAAGCAGGTGGTTGTCCCGTTCTTCTCCTGAGGTGTAACAGGAAGTCAACATGGGACTCCATTATCTACTCTGGAGGGACACCCTTGGTAGAGTGGAGTTTAGTTAAGGATGGGAGACAGTGCTGATCCACAACCTATTCCCTTCTCTGTCAGCTTCCCCAGTAATAATTTCTTCAGTGTGTAGCCAGCAATTCATGGGGACTGTACAGGATAACAGAAATGTGTAATGCACGTTGGGGATGAGACTAGAGGTGGATGCAAAAGAAATAACTGTTTCACCTGATAGAGAAAAATATGAGTAATGTAAACAAAGAATACAGAGAAAATACTCAATGGATTGAAAGGAGGGAAAATTTACAAGAAGGGACTAGAAGTTTTCTCACAGGGGTTGCAGTTCAGCTAAGCCTTAAGATGTCAAAAAAAAGTATCCCGGAATGAGAAAACATGTAATGAGTAGGCTTATGGGCGGGAAAGCATTTGGTATGTTTTGGAAACAATAAAAAGTCCCATTTGCTGAGCTTAGAACAGGTATGTGAGGGACATAGATGGAGAGTTAAGTGTGACTGTGTGGTACAGCTGTGCATTGACCATAGTAGCCATTAGTCACATGCGGCAATTTTAGTTAAAATAAAATTTGTAATTCGGATCTTTGGTTGCAGTACTACCTTTCAAGTATCTAATAGCCAGAGAGAAACAAAGGTGAATGTCTCTCTTTATTGTCTTCCATCTTTGTCCAATTCCTTGCAAGGCATTTGCCATGTGGGAGTGTATGTGCATTCAGCTTCAGAGAAAATTTCCTTCGCTGATTCAGCGTAAGGAGCACATCATAATTTTAAGACAAATATTTTTAAAAACAATATAAAGTTTCTTTTAAAAAAAAGTCAGTTTCTATTGGGTTTCAAATATGTTTTCTTTTTGTTTCTCCTTTAGTTGGACATGTTAGAAGAAGATTTGTTAGCCCTAAAATCGCCTTCAAAAGAAAATGTTACAGATGTCTTAGAAGCTTACCATACAAAGGTAATCTTTCAGTACTCTAACCTCAGATTTTAATTCATGGGGAAGAGGGAGTGATTGAACAATTAACAGTTGGTGAATATTAAATGGTGGATAAAAATATGCTGAGATTTATTTACTTTAAAGCTTGGTGGAAGGATCACTGCTTCACAGTTGTTAGGATAGCCATCCGAGAAGACGACTTCTTTGCCCCACAACTCTACAGCTTATCTTCTCATTGTTGGTGAATATCAGTGCATAACCTTGTGATTGGCCCTTGCAAGGGCTTTTTATGGTGCACTGTGACACGTCTGTAATGGCTTGTTCGGTGTTGACCCTGTTGAGCTGCTAAAGTGAAACCCTGGTGCAAATCTAAATAGAGTAATAAAATATATTGCAGTGTCACCTTTAATTCCTTACTTAGGTTGTTTAACTTAAATTTTCTTTTGAGAACCAGACTCTATAAAAATATGATATGACTTTTTATTAAACATGATGGATTGAATACATGCTCCCTTCTAAAACCCCACTTAATTCTAAGAAAGGAATAAAAAAGGCACAAATCCACAAAAATAAATAGAACAGAAAAGGAGAAAGTGGCAGGTGTGAGATGTCAATATTTTAAAAGTCTGAAAACAGAAGGATGAGGGTAGCTACCTTAGATTTTTAGAACACTGAAATCTCATCTTTCAGTGGGAGAAGGCAGTCAGAAGCAAGCCAGTTCTTGCTGTATACGCTCTGTGAGGTACCAGAGTCCTCTGAAGACTGGGGTTTGGAGATGGAGAGAAAAAAACAAGAGGATCCCTGCAAATCTTTATAAAGAGCAGTTAGGCCTCCAGAAGTCTTCCTTCTGTAGCAGCAACTAATCTTTCATAGCCTGGCCGAAGAGTAGAAATTTCCTCCTTAGATCAGGTCAAACAGACATTGCTTACTGAAGGGAGAGGAGCAGGTAAGGGGTTTTCTAAAAAAAAAGAGGCAGGACATACTGATTGGGAATACTCCTAGCCTCTTTTTCTAATTAGTTTCCAGACTATTAAATATCCTCTATCTTAGTTTGGGCAGCTACAATGAAAATACCATAGGCTGGATGGCTTAACCAGTAGAAAACTATATCTTACAGTTCTGGAGGCTGGGAATTCCAAAGATTTGGTGTCAGACAGTTAGATTCTTGGTGAGGACCCTCTTCCTGGTTTGCAGATGGACACCTTCTTGCTGTGTCCTCACACAGCAAAGTGAGCTCTCTCATGTCTCATCTTATAAGGACGCTAATCCCCTCAGGAAGGCTCCACCCTCTTGACCAATTACCTCCTAAAGACAACACCTCCAAATACCATCACTTTGGGGATTAAAGTTTCAGCATGACTTTTGGGGTGACACAAACATTCAATCAATGGCACCATCGCACTTCCAAGCAGTACATTTGAAGAAAAAGAAAAAAACCTATAGATGTTGCCACTTGATGACTGCCCCCCACCACAAAACATCCAGGTCTTTGCCTAATATCTATAATGCATCAGACAATTGACAATCCTATAACTGCGATTGACTTTACACATAAAGCTACTTAATTTTAATACTTCACACTAAAATTTTTTATGGCAAGTATAAAAATAAAGAAGGTACGGGGCGCCTATGTGGCTTAGTCGGTTAAGCGTCCGACTTTCCGACTTTCGCTTAGGTCATGATCTCGCGGTTTGTGGGTTCGTGCCCCGCGTCGGGCTCTGTGCTGACTGCCAGCTCGGAGCCTGGAGCCTGTTTCAGTCTGTGACTCCCTCTCTCTCTGACCCTCCCCTGCTCACGCTGTCTCTCTCTCCTAGAAATAAATAAAACATTTAAAAAAAAAAAATAAAGAAGGTACTTGAAACAAGCAGATTGTACAGGGAGGAGAAAGAAAGAGAAAGAGGGAAGAAGGAAAGGAAGAAAGACTATAATTGTTATAACTATTAAGGTTCTGATAAGAGGAAAATATTTCATCTTTCAAATAAGAACAGCGGTTATAATGTAAAGTAGTCAGGGACGCTTGGGTGGCTCGGTTGAGCAGGTCATGATCTCGGGGTTTGTGAGTTAGAACCCCTCATCAGACTCTGTGCTGGCCACTCAGAGCCTGGAGCCTACTTCGGATTCTATCTCCCTCTCTGTGCCCCTCCCCCACTTATGCTTGCATTCACGTGCGTGCTCTCTCTCTCTCTCACTCTCAAAAATAAATATTAAAAAAATAAAAGAAAGTAGTCAAAGAATAAAAAAGAAATGTGATTTTATTTATAAATGTGATTTATATAAAGGGAAAAACTCCCACAACAGATTAGATTAAAATTGAAGGTTGAGGAAAACTGTAAGAAGACAGGAAGGATAATAACAAGGAAAATGAAGGGAAAGGAAGATTAGAGGTATTATTCTGGGAGGTCTAATATCTAATTATTAGGAATTCATAACAGAGAAGTGAGAGGGGAGGAAACCTTTAGGAAAATAGTATAAAAATTTTATTCAGAACTCAAGAACATGAATATGGATCAACAGAGCCTCAGTGTGAACAGAGAGCACATGAGGATTTCACCAGATTTTTGTCAAAGCATTTGACAGTCTCTCATGTTGGGTAAATATAGTCTAGATTATAGTGTGTGGGAGTTGAGGGGCCTTACCAAGCAGTTCTGTTAAATTTGAGGGTATTAGTCTATAAATAGAGTCATCTTGGCCTTTTTCAGTTGTTTTTTTTTTTCTCAGTGATTTGGATGAGAATGTTGACAGCATTTTGATCATTTTGATTTGAAACTGAGAAAAAAAATTAGGTAAAAGAAGATGGATTTTAAAAACCCTTCAAATTTAGAGTGAAAGGTAATAGATGTATGGGAAAGTCACTCCCTGTGTTTCCCTTTACTCTCCCACTACTACCACATTCATAACACTTTTGACACCAGATATGTGAGCCCTCATCAAGCAATTCTCTACAACACCAGCTGGGTGTCCTATAATTAGTTTCAATCCTAACTCTGTGTATCTGGAGTCAGCATCAGATCCCATACCCTAAGATCTCAGTCCCACAAAACTGACCCCATTTCAGATGCCAGTCACTTCTGACTGACTGCCCATAAATTGGGGTTCTCATGATCCATTTTTTGGGTTTGATCATTTGCTAGAGTTTCTCACAGGACTTAGGGAAACACTTAATGTTTTTTGGTTTATTATAAAGGATACAATAAAAGATATGAGTGAATAGTACAGTAAAGGGTACATAGAGGAAGGTCTAGAAGGATCTCCAGCCGAGGAGCTTCTGTCCCAGTGAAGTTGGGGTGTGCCACTCTCTCCACTTGGGGATATGTCCATTAACCTGGAAGCTTTCCATCCTATTGGATTTTTATGGAGGCTTTATTACGGTAGTCACCATTGGTGACTGAACTCAATCTGCAACCTCTTTTCCCTCACTGGAGATGGAGAGGAGTGGGGAGATGGTGGTAGTGTGGGGGAGGGACTTTCAGTCCCACCCAACCAATTAATTAATTGCAGGTTTGTTTCTCTGGAGGCCAGCCCTTTTCTTTTCCAAAAGTTACCTCATTAGCTTGAACCTTAGTGTGATTGAAAGGGCCTTGTTATGAATAACAATTTTTAGGAACCCAGGACAGAAGACTGAGTATAACAAGAAGAGACTCTACTTGGAGAAATTCCAAGGTTTTGGGGAGCTAAGAGCCAGCAACAAAGAAAAGTATATGGGCAAAGACTAAATATGTATTTTTAATATATTTTTAAGATTTTATGTTTAATCTCTGCACCCAACATAGGGCTCGAACCCACAAATCCAAAATCATGAGTTGCATGCTCTACTGACTGAGCCAGCCAGTTGCCCTTGTATTTCTTATTTTGAATCTCAGGATCACAATAGAGCAAGTGAAAAATTTGAATTTCAGTCCAGAGTACCAAATTTATAAAGTATAGCCTGGGAGAAATGTAGCCTACAATGGCACTGGTTAAAAAAAAAATAGCAGCATAATACAACTGCTAGAAAACTAACTGAGACTTAGTCCTATTAGTAAAAGTGTTTGTACCCAAAACGAGCAAGGATATTTGGAGCTCTGCTATACTTTGCTATGATTCAGTCATACCTGTAAGCTAATGTAGAAGGACTGTGATAAACTGTAACTTATGCATAAGAACCACCTGAATTGTGAAGAACACAAAACTTTTGTGTGAGAAGAGAGGTGGAAGGAGGATTAACTAGAACTATAAACAGAAGAGGACTAATTTGGTCCAGAATTAAAGAAAAAAAAAATTCCACATTATAATTGTTCAATCACTTGTGAGTTCCTTCCTGAGGTACTGTTTTCTCTCCCTGGAGGTCAGTGCTACAGAGATTAACAGGGATGTTATAGGAATTTCCATACCAAATGGAAATTTGGGCAGGATAACTTCTCAGGTCCCTTTCAAGGCTTCATTCATTGACATATTTTAATGATGATGTAGCATATATAATGAATTCTACATAAAAATACAAGAACATATTTTGCCTTTCACACTTTTAAGGCCTAGTCCGGAAAAATACAGTCTGAATATTTATGAGTTCGTTGGATATAATTTGACTGAAAGTGATAATCTGTCTCAAAGGATATTATTAAATTTGATGGCATTTTAAAGGATTTTTAGAAGATTTGGGTTACTTCAAGTTAATCATGAGATTTTTTTTTCAAACAGTCCAAGACTGATCAAGGCAAGTCTTTTATACTTGAGGAACACATGGACAAAATAAACAGGTACTTAAAGAGAGGTCTCAGTACATCTATTCTTTTGGAAAGACTATGTTAAGTTGAATTTGCAAACATTATAATTACATTGTGTTTGGAAATGCACTGAACTCTGAGATTAGATAGCATAGTGCTTTTATTTTAACTTTTTAAAAGTAGCTTCTTGCTTACTGTTTCAGGGGGATTAAATCCATTATACTTAAAGAAACTATCATGCTGATTCATTTTAGTGCAAAACATTTTTTTAATGGGAAAGAGGCTGGAAAATAGCAATTGAATTATCTTTTATCTTTGTAAAGACCTTTTTACAAAGGTCTTATGAAGCTGATCAGCAAAAGATGTTTTGTGCAGTGATTTGAGAGATTTACAAACTGGCTTAAGGAATATTAGAGGAGAAAAACTATTGGAAAATAAGATATCTACCTCTAATTTTAGAAGCATCAGTTTTTCACAGTTAAGATATTTATTTATGTATAATAGATGCAAAAAAGAAAAATAAGGCTTTGTGTTGCATTAATAAAAGTAGACTGCAAGCACTTACCCAGAGAAGCAATGTTTTATTTCATCATCCTGTAAAATACCTTGGAAATTTTTTCATTATTGAAATGCAGTTTGGAGAAAGCCTGTGTTTAGATTCATTGCTATTTTGGAAAGAAGAAATCGCTTGCAGATTGGTGAAATCAAGTGTTTCCTTTTTTGTAGTTGTTTCTCGGCCAATACTGTGGAAGAGATTATTGAAAATTTACAGCAAGATGGTTCATCTTTTGCCTTGGAACAGTTGAAGGTATTATATGGATCATTTCTGCCCTGAGTGTGGTGGATTTTTATGATACAGAAGCCTCCCTGAAGGGCATCAGAGCTCTGTGGTGGTGACATAGACCACTGCATAGTTTTTTTTTCTGAACTCATTTGAGCCTCAGAAAGTAATTTCACAAAACCTTTATCTAAACCCAAGTGCCTTGTCTACCTGCTGGATGTTTATAGCAAAGCTGAGCTGTTTGTAGGTTCTGTAACTGTAACAGAAAGAGACTTCAGTAAGCATGCTTCACCTCCCTGTAGACCTCCTTGTCCTGGGGAGAAGCATTTAAGGACATTTTTATTAGAAGGGCTGGGTCATTGGAGAATAGTCTTATAATATATTGCAGTTTGTGCCATTACTATTTAATATGCAACAGATCAATATATGCTCCTTCTAAGCAATAGTGATTAAAAAAATGATCCATTTTGAACTAGTAAGAGGCCCCATCTATAGCCATAGCTGAGTTTTAAACAGTGTTTCTAGGTGTTAGGAATACTTTGATCTTTCTACAATGTGGCTCAACAAATAACAGCAGAAGAAAGCTGTTTTTGTATAAAGGAGCACACATTGGATACTGACGTGCTTTGAACAACAATATAATTATGGAACTTGGAAAATTTCAGACCTTTACACAGAGGAAAGAAAAAAAGTGTTTCCTTATACTTTTTCTAATTTAAATTTTATTTAGTTAATATACAGTGTACTATTGGTTTCAAGAGTAGAATTCAGTGGGGCACTTGGGTGGCTCAGTTGGTTGGGCGTCTGATTTCGGCTCAGGTCATGATCTCTCAGTCTCTGGGTTTGAGCCCCGCATCGGGTTCTGTGCTGACAGCTCAGAGCCTGGAGCCTGTTTCAGATTCTGTGATTCCCTCTCTCTCTCTGCCCCTCCCCAGCTCATGCTCTGTCTCTGTCTAAAAAATAAACGTTAAAAAAAAAAAAGAATAGAATTCAGTGATTCATCATTTACATTTATCCACTCATCAGTTTGGACTTTCTCCATACTTTGGCTATTGTTGATAATGCTGCTATAAACATTGGGATGCATGTACCCCTTTCAGTCTGTATTTTTGTATCCTTTGGGCATATACCTAGTAGTGTACTTGCTGGATCATAGGGTAGTTCTATTTTTAACTTTTTGAGGAACCTCCATACTGTTCTCCAGAGTGGCTGCACCAGTTTGCATTCCCACCAGCAGTGCAAGAGGATTCCCCTTTCTCTTCATCCTTGCTAACACCTGTTGTCTTTTGTGTTGTTAATTTTAGCCATTCTGAAAAGCACGAGGTGGTATCTCATTGTGGTTTTGATTTGTATTTCCCTTGATAATGAGGAATGTTCAGCATCTTTTCATGTATCTGTTGGCCATCTGGATATCTTCTTTGGAAAAGTGTCTATTCATGACTTCTGCTCATTTCTTAACTGGTTGTTTTTGGGGTGTTGAATTTAATAAGTTCTTTATAGATTTTGGATACTAACCCTTTATCATATATGTCATTTGCAAATATCTCCTCCCATTCTGTAGGCTGCTTTTGAGTTTTGTTAGTTGTTTCCTTCTCTGTGCAGAGAAGATCTTGATGAGGTCCCAGTACTTTATGTTTGCTTTTGTTTCCCTTGCCTTTGGCAACATGTGTACTAAGAAGTTGCTCAGCAGAGGTCAAAGAGGTTGCTGCCTGTGTTCTGGATGGTTTCCTGTCTCACATTTAACTTTTTCATCGATTTTGAATTTAGTTTTGTGTATGGTGTAATGAAGTGTTCCAATTTTATTCTGCGTGTCGCCGTCCACTTTCCCCAACACCATTTGTTGAAGATTTTTCCCATTGGATACCTTCCTGCTTTGTCAAAGATTCATTGGCCATATAGTTTTGGGTCAATTTCTGGGTTTTCTATTGTGTTCCATTGATCTATATGTCTATTTTTGTGCTGGTACCATATGTCTTGATGACCCCAGCTTTGTAATATAGCTTGAAATTCAGATTGTGATGCCACCAGCTTTGTTTTTCTTTTTCAGGATTGCTTTGGCTATTTGGGATCTGCTGTGGTTCCATACAAATTTTAGGATTATTTATTCTAGCTCTGCAAAGAATGCCGGTGATAGTTTGATAGGGATTGCATTAAATGTGTAGATTGCCTTGGGTAGTATAGACATTCCAACAATGTTTGTTCTTCCAATCCATGAGCAAGGAATGTTTCTCCATTTCTTTGTGTCCTCTTAAACTTCTTTCATAAATCTTCTGTAGTTCCTAGTTATCTTGTTGTTTTTGGTGCGATTACAAATGGAATCAATTCCTTAATTTCTTTTTCTGTTGCTTCATTATTGGTATATGGAAATGCAACAGATTTCAGAACATTGTTTTTATATCCTGCAACTTTGCTGAATTCAAGCATTAGTTGCAGCAATTTTTTGGGGGAGTCTTTTGGGTTTTCTACATAGAGTATCATGTCTTCTGCAAATACTGAAAGGCTGACTTCTTCCTTGCCAATTTGTATGCCCTTTATTTCTTTTTGTTGTCTCATTGCTAAGGTTAAGACTTCCAGTACTATGTTAAATAGTAATGGTGAGAGTGGGCATCCTTGTTTTGTTCCTAACTTTAAGGGAAAGGCTCTCAGTTTTTCCTCTATTGAGGATGATATTAACTATGGATCTTTGATATATGGTCTTGATGGTGATGAGGTATTTTCTCTCTGTCCCTACTTTGTTGAGGGTTTTTATCAAGAATGGATGCTGTATTTTTTTCAGATGCTTTTTCTGCATCTATTGACAGGATCATATGGTTCTAATCTGTTCTTTTATTAATGTGGTGTATGACATTGATTGATTTGTGAATATGGAACAAGCCCTGCAGCCCAGTAATGAATCCTACTTGATCATGGTGAATAATTCTTTTAATGTACTGTTGAATTCACTTTGCTAGTATCTTGTTGAGAATTTTTGCATCCAGGTTCATCAGGGTTATTGGCCTATAATTCTCCTTGTTTTTAGTGGGGTCTTTAGTTTTGAAACCAAGGTAATGCTGGCTTCATAGCCAAAGTTTGGAAGCTTTCCTTTAATTTCTATTTTTTGGAACAGTTTGAGAAGAATAGACATTAACTCATCTTTAAATGTCTGGTAGAATTCCCCCGGGAAGCCATCTGGCCCAGGACTCTGGGAGATTTTTTTTATTTGTGGGAGATTTTTGATTACCGCTTGAATTTCTTTGCTGGTTATGGGTTTCTTCAGATATTCTGTTTCTTCCTGTTTGAGTTTTGGTAGTTTGTGAGTTTCTAGGATTTTGTCCATTTCTTCCAGATTGCCCAATTTGTTGGCATATAATTTTTCATAGTATTCTTTTTAAATTTTTATTTCTGTAATGTTTGTTGTGATATCTCCTCTTTCATTTGTGATTTTATCTATTTGGGACCTTTCTCTTTTTGATAAATCTGGCTAAGGGTTTATCAGTTTTGTTTATTCTTTTAAAGAACTAAGCTCTTGTTTGTTTGTTTTTTTTTATCCTACTGTTTTTGTTGTTGTTATTTCTATCTTGTTTATTTCTGCTGTAATCTTTATTATTTCCCTTCTTCTTCTGGCTTTAGGCATTATATGCTCTTTTTTCTAGCTCCTTTAGGCGTAAGGTTATGTTGTGTATTTTTTTATTTTATTTTATTTTATTTATTTTTTTACAAATAGTTTATTGTCAAATTAGTTTCCACTATGTTGTGTATTTGAGACCTTTCTCGCTTCCTGAGATAGGCCTGAATTGAAATATACTTTCCTTTTAGGACTGCCTTAGCTGCATCCCAAAGAGTTTGGACTGTCATATTTTCATTTCCATTTGCTTCCATATATTTTTCTATTCTTTAATTTCCTGGTAACCCATTCATTCTGTAGTAGAATGTCTTTTAACCTCTATGTATTTGAGGGCTTTCCAAGTTTTTCTTGTGGTTAACGTCAAGTTTCATTGTACTGTGATCTGATCTTGATCTTTTTATATTTGTTGAGGGCTGTTTTGTGACCCAGTATGTAATCTATTCTGGAGAATGTTCCATGTGCACTTGAGAAGAATATGTATTCTGCTTTAGGATGAAATGTTCTGAATATGTTTATTAAGTCCATTGGTCTAGTGTGTCATTCAAAGCCATTGTTTACAAGAGGCACCTGGGTGGCTCAGTCGGTTGGGCATCTCACTTTGGCTCAGGTTATGATCTTGCAGTTCATGAGTTCAAGCCCCACATTGGGCTCTGTGCTGACTGCTCAGAGCCTGGAGCCTGCTTCTGATTCTATGTCTGTCTCTCTCTTTCCCTCTCCCTCTCTCTCTCTCTCTCTCTCTGCCCCTTTCCTGCTTGCACTCTACCTATCTCTCTCTCAAAAATAAAAAGGCATTACAAATTTTTTTAATAAAAAGAAACA
>NW_027532605.1:3709590-3731206 GCF_008692635.1 Crocuta crocuta
CGCTCAGCTCCTGGAGCCTTCTTCTGATTCTATGTCTGTCTCTCTCTTTCCCTCTCCCTCTCTCTCTCTCTCTCTCTCTGCCCCTTTCCTGCTTGCACTCTACCTATCTCTCTCTCAAAAATAAAAAGGCATTACAAATTTTTTTAATAAAAAGAAACAAAAAACAAAAACTTTGTTTACTTGATGATCTTTCTTGCTATGATGATCTGTCCATTGCTGTAACTGGGGTGTTAAAGTCCCCTACCATTACTATGTTATTATCAATGAGTTTCTTTATGTTTGTTATTAATTGATTTATATATTTGAGTGTATCCAAATTGTGGGCATAAATATTTACAATTGTTGGCTGCTCTTGATGGATAGACCCCTTAATTATGATATAATGCCCTTCTTCATCTCTTGTTACAATCTTTGTTTTAGAATCTAGTTTGTCTGATAGAAGTATGGCTACTCTGGCTTTCCTTTGATGTCCATTTCATTTGAGTCCATCATCCCCTCACTTTCAATCTGTAGGTGTCTTTAGGTCTAAAATAAGTCTCTTGTAGGCAGCATATAGATGGATCTTGTCTTTTTTATTCATTCTGATACCTTAGGTCTTTTGATGGGGGCATTTAGTCCATTTACATTCAGAGTGATTATTGAAAGATATGAATTTAGTGCCATGGTGTTATCTGCAGAGTTGGTGTTTCTGGTGATTCTCTGGTCCTTTCTAGTCTTTGATGCTTTGGTGTTTTGGGGGGTTTGGGGTGGGGGGGGAGGTTTCTGTCTGTACCCAGAGTGCTCCTCAAAATTTCTTGCAGGGCTGGTTTAGTGGTTACAAACTCCTTTAGTTTTTGTTTGCCTGGGAAAGTCTCTGCTCCTATTCTCAATGACAGCCTTGCAGGATAATGCATTCCTGGCTGCATATTTTCCCCATTCAGTACATTGAATATTTCTTGCCACTCCCATCTGGCCTGCCAAGTTTCAGTCAACATGTCTGCTGCTAACCTTATGTGTCTACCCTTGTGGGTTAAGGACCTTTGTCCCTGACTTCTTTCAGAATTCTCTCTTTATCTTTGTTATGATATGTTGTGGTGTTGACCTGTTTTTGTTGATTTTGAGGGGAACTCTCTGTGCCTGTTGGACATGAATGCCTGTTTCCATCCCCAGATTAGGGAGATTCTCAGCTATTAACTTTTAGGAGTGTTTGAAATGTGGATAATCATTTTATATTTCAAGAATTATGACTTTAAGCTGGTTCTCTTGTTTCCAAAGCAATATAGAGACTGGTATTCCTGGTTTTTTCTTTTTCCCAGCAGTAGGGCCCGA
Source organism: Crocuta crocuta (assembly GCF_008692635.1). NCBI lineage: Eukaryota > Metazoa > Chordata > Mammalia > Carnivora > Hyaenidae > Crocuta > Crocuta crocuta. The sequence continues at coordinate 3,710,899 of NW_027532605.1, forward strand.
TTAAGTATGCACTTGGCAATTTTATTTGAAAATAGTCATGCAGCACTTTACCTGTTAGCTAAATGATGTCACTTTAAAGCAGTACAGATATGTAACTAGACATATTATTTTAAAACCACCAGCCTAACCCAAAATGGCGAGATAGAACTCAAATATTCTTTCAGTTTTCCTTCTATCCCTCTGAGAATGTGGTAAGCACATTTTTATCTTTATTTATCATTTTTATTTTACTTATTTTATTTTATTTATTTATCATTTGTATTCAGTTGACCTATAGCTCTGGTGAATGCATGTGGCTCCACCATACTCATATCTGCTGGGAGTAACATGGAGTGAGGATCAAAAAATCCCCCACTGAGGCCTCCCTGTTAGGGCTTAGAAACAGGGTTCCTTTTAATTATCTCAACCAGAAGCATACATCAAGAAACAACCCTGAAGATAGTTTTTAGTGCTTCTGTGAAAGGTTTGCAGATCAAATGTTTTAAAACATTCTAATAAAAACAAATTTTCCAGCAAATTTTTTAAAACATTCTAATACTTGTGTCAGTAAACTTAATTGCCCCTGACTCCTGCGGGCTCTTCAGGGATTCCTGTCTTCCTTCTGTAGGTCCTTAGGATCTAGTCCAAGTTCGAAGTTGGAACCATCTACTCTGTGTATAAGGGTTCTTTTCCACGATTGCCCACGGGGAAGAACAAAGTATTTTCAACATACTTGGCTAATCATAATCTTTTTTATCCTTTGTTTAGATTTTTAATGTTTTTACTGCTAATCACTATAGGATAACATGGGTTTTTTTAAAAAAAAATATGAGTAACTTGTAAATTCTTTACAACTGAGACAGTTTTCATAGTATCTTATTTTATGGCTTTTCACTTACTTTCTTAGATTTCCCTTCAATGTTCCAAATGTTCCAATACATTTTTTTTTTTTTTTAATGCTTGTGGTTGGAATTCCTCCAGTCTCTTTTAATCCCCCTTTGGGTGTAGGTTGTTCAATGTGCCAAACAATCCATGTAAGCTATTTGAGCTATTTAAATGTTAGGGAAACCTTAACCAAAGTCTCCAATTGACATGGTGTGTGTGTGTGTGTGTGTGTGTGTGTGTGTGTGTGTGTCTTTCTGTCTGTCTGTCTGTTTTAATTGTGCTAAAATACATACAACATAAAATTTACCATCTTGACCATTTTTAAATATATACTTCAGTTTTAAGTATATTCACATTGTTGTACAACCAATCTCTAGAACATTTTCCTTTTATAAAACTGAATGAAACTTTATACCCATTAAATAACAACTCCCCATTTCCTCCTCCCTCCAGTCCCTGGCAACCACTATTCTGCTGTCTGTTGCTATAAATTTAACTACACTGGATGTCTCACACAAACGGAAGCATATAGCAGTTGTCCTGTTGTGACTGGCTTCTTTCACTTAGCACAGTGTTTCAAGGTTCATACATGTTGTAGCATGTGCCAGAATTTCAATCCTTTTTAAGGCTAAATAATAATATTCCATTATATGTATATATCACATTTTCTTCATCATCTGTTGATGGGCATTTAATTTGGGTTTCTTTTACCTTTTGGCTCTTGTGAACATGCTGCATTGAACATGGATATACAAATATCTCTTCAAGATCCTGCTTTTAATTCTTTCGGATATACACTCAGAGTGAGTTGCTGCATTATATGGTAATTCTGTTTCTAATTGTTTCAGGAACCTCCGTATTATTTTCCATAGCAGCTGCACCATTTTATGTTACCATTAACAACTGTACATAAAGGTTCCGATTTTTCTACGCTTCGCCAACTCTTTCTGTCTTTTTGATGGTAGCCATCCTAATGGCTATGAAGTGATAGCTCATTGTGGTTTTGATTTACATTTCACTAATGGTTAGTGATACTGAACCTCTTTTCATATGCTTCTTGGCCATTTGTATCTTCTTTGGAGAAATGTGTAGTTCAAGTCCTTTGCCTATTTTTTAGTTGGGTTTTGGGGTGGGGTTTTTTTTTTTTTTGTATGAACTATAGGAAATGTTATCCTGTTTCATCTCCCTTTTCCAGTAATAAGACTAGAATGCTTGCCAAAGTGAAGAAGGTTCTTCAGGGACAATGGGAGAAATATTTATTTTCTAGAATTGCAAGTGATATCAGTAATCAAAGGAATACGAATAGAAGAGACTGAGACCCCACCCCATCACAGCTCAACTGTCAGCATGGACACTAAGCCCGGGAAAGGTAGTTTAGTAAGGTCACTAATCCTTAGGAGTGCTGGGGTATGAAGCCCATGGCTAGACAGAGAAATGAGAGCAAGGAGTAGTGGATCCAGTTAGTGTCCAGAAGGTGGTCCTGAGCAAATGGCCAGGGAAACTAGTGTTGCTTTTGACTTGTCTTTTTTCAGGCGTTTTCTTAGTTATCAATAGTATATAATATAATAGGGTAGCCTATTGTGTTAAAGGCTTAGAGGGCATATAAGTTCCTTTTTTAATACTAGAAAACTTCTAAAATTCTTTGGAATTTCTTCTTTCTAATCTGGGATGTATGAATTTGGTTTTGTATGCTTATTTTGTGAAGAATAAATGAAACTCAATTTTATACTTGAAGTTAATATATAAGAATATGACAGACTTCTTTTTTTTTTTTTTAATTTATTTCTAGGAGAGAGAGAGACAGCGTGAACAGGGGAGGGTCAGAGAGAGAGGGAGTCACAGACCAAAACAGGCTCCAGGCTCTGAGCTGGCAGTCAGCACAGAGCCCGACGCGGGGCTCGAACCCACGAACCGTGAGATCATGACCTAAGCGAAAGTCGGACGCTTAACTGACTAAGCCACCCAGGTGCCCCAGAATATGACAGACTTCTATTAAAAATTCATGCACTTCAAAAATTAGGGAAAAAGGAAGACTAAAAATAATAACTAGGCATAGATTTTAAGAAGAGCAACAAAATATTAGAGAAATTAAATGTGAAAGATTACTAATATTTCTGTAAGCTTTGAGAAGTATTAGTCATGTGCTATACCATTTAAAAATTGACACATGTTCTTGAAGAACATGTTCTACAGGAGTTGTTCTTCTCTTGTAAACAACTAGAAAACTGGAAAAAGTATATGAAACAAGTGTTCGTCAACATTGGACAATGCAGGCAGCATAGGACTGTGATTTCTGAGAGAAGGGAAGCAAGTGAGAAAGCCCAAAGATTGACTCAGCTTCCTTCTGCAGGAATTTTCAGAATATTGATCTGTACATGTTTTAAGTCAATTTCTACAAGACCATGAAAAGAACCACAGGAAAGTAGTGGTTTGAGCATTTAACAAGACCTGGGAAGAGTTCATGTTGCCATTAGCCAGAAGGTTTACACTTGAGTAGTGGGGGTAAATTAATACTAAATAAAGCCTGCCCTGAACTCCCAAGGTAATTAATTCAGTGGGGGAATAGATAGTCTTTTCAACACATAGTTCTGGAATAATTAGATACTCATATGCAAAGAATAAGGTACTTGACTCTTCCCTTGCACCTGGTGGAGGAGGAGAACATTCTCCTCTCTCTTTCTAGGGTCTCTAGCCCAGCCTAGCAATTAAACTGACATAAGCCAGATTAATAAGAGAAAAGCATATAAATTATATTAAATTTTTGCATGTACATGGGAACCTGCACAAGAGAATGAAGACCTGAACAAATAACTAGAGCTTTTGTACCTTTCAAAAGACAAATTTGTGAAGAATTGACCAGAGAAAGGAGTTTGGGCTAGGGGGGGTAATAAGTGGTGAAGAAGTAAGTAGGAAGATAAGGGTCAGTTTAATAAAATTTGTACAGTTGTCTTGGCCCCACATTCCCTGTCTCTGGTGATAACAGTGTCTTCCTCCTCCTACAGGAAGGGCATGGCAGTTTTAGTTCCTGGTTCCAGGAAAACAAGGAGGGTCATATTGTTTCTTACATCCCTTTAACTCAAAATAATCAGTGTGCCAAAGCACTGTATCTTTAGGTTATGTGTATCTTTAGGTTATCTGCTTTGAACTCCTTCCCACCATATGTAATTCAAAGTGGATTATGCACCTAAATGTAAGAGCTAAAACTGTCAACTTCTAAAAGAAAACGTAGAAAATCTTTGTGACTTTCGGTTAGCCAAGATTTTTTTTTGAAGTTTATTTATTTTGAAAGAGAGAGAGAGCATGCACACATAAGCAGGGGAGGGGCAGAGAGAGAGGGAGAGAATCCCAAGCAGGTTCTGTGCTGTTAGTGCAGAGCCCAATGTGGGGCTCAATCCCATGAACCATGAGATCATGACCTGAGTCAAAATCAAGAGTCAGACATTTAACCAACTGAGCCACCCAGGCATCCCAAGTGAAGATTTTTTTTAACGCAAAAAGCAAGAACTGCCAAGGAAAAAAATTGAATAATTAAATAGTTTTCTTTTTGAAAGACTTTGTGAAGAAAATCAAGAAGTCTAAGATTGGGAAGAAATATATTTGCAAAGTTTGTATCTGATAACAGGATTTTATTTATTTACTCATTTATTTATTTAGAGAGTGTGAATGGGGGAGCGGCAAAGCGAGAGGAAGAGAAAGAATCTTAAGCAGGCTCCACACCCAGAATGGAGCCCATCTCGGGACTCAATCTCATGATCTGAGATCATGACCTGAGCATAAATCAAGAGTTGGACATTTAACGGACTGAGCCACCAAGGTGACCCTGATAATCCTGGATTTTAATCCAGTGTATATAAATATTACAACTTAATGAGAATACAAACAGCACTCCCAGAAAATGGGAATTTAGACACTTCACCAAAGAACATGTATGAATGGCCACATGAAAAAATACTCAAGATCCTTGATCATTAGGAAAATGCAAATTAAAACCACAGTGGGAAGTCACTGTGAATCTATTAGAGTGGCTAGAATTTAAAGGTTGTGCTCACTTCGGCAACACATATACTAAAAATAGAATTTAAGGTTGACGGCACCAATGCCAAATGTTGGGAAGGATATGGAACATCTACAACTTACACATTGCTGGCAGGAAAGCAGCTTGGCAGTGTCTTATAAAGTTAAGTGTATATTTACTGTGAGACCCAAAAATCCTACCCCTAGAGATTTGCCCAAGAAAAATGTAAACATATGTCCACACAGATGCTTGTACTCACATGTTCATAGTCACTTTACTTATAATACCCAAAAACTGGAATACTGCTCAACTAGAAGAAAGGATGAGTTACTGATACGTGAAATGACATGGATAAATCTCAGAAGCATCATGCCAGGTGAAAAAAAGCAAACACAAATGACTACTTACTGTATGATTTTATAAAATTCTGGAGAAGAGAAAACCATAGGGCTGGAAAACAGATCAGTTACCTGGGGGTATGGAGGAGAGCTCTACAGGGTGATGGAAATGTTCTGTATCTTGATTGTGGGGTAGTTGCACAACTGTAAACATTTATCATAACTTAGAGAACAGTGCACTTAATATGAGTGAATTTTATATTTCAGTTCCACTTGAGTAAAGCTAAAAAAAAAAAAAAAAACAAATAAGGGGGCACCTGGGTGGCTCAGTCAGTTAAGCATCTGAGTTCAGCTTGGTCAGGATCTCATGGTTCTTGAGTTCCAGCCCCACATCAGGCTTGCTGCTGTCATGCACAACCTGCTTCAGATCCTCTGTCTCCCTCTCTCTTATGCTCTCTCTTGAAAATAAACATTTAAAAGAATTTTTTAAAAATTAAAAAAGACCACATATTTTTACAAAAGCAGTTTGACCTATAGGAGTGGGCATTATATTTGCTGAAGTTACCCATTATGCTATGCTGTGTATTGCTATCAATAAGAATAATCTAGTGGCAGTGTTGATGGATACATTGTGCCTTTGGGGAAGGAGTACAATAAACCTTAAGGGGAAAATGCATCAACTTATGTAAACAGGAAGAACAGTTTTCCAGTCCATTGATGGATTATCAGTGACCCTAAAATACTCTCATGAACATTTAGAGAATCATGAAATAGCAGTACTTGATTCTTTCTTTCTTTATTTTGTTGGTTTATTTTGAGAGAGAGAGAACACAGGCAGGGGAGGGGCAGAGAGAGAGAGAGGAAGAGAGAATCCCAAGTAGGTTCTGCTTCATCAGTGCAGAGCCTGACACAGGACTTGAATTCATGAACTGTGAGATCATGATCTAAGTGGAAACCAAGAGTTAGACGTTCAACCAACTGAGCCAGGTGCCCCAGTACTTGATTCAGACACTATCTTTTCATTTTTTTAAATTGTTAATACTTTAAAAAAATTATTTAAAAAGTCTTAAGGTCGCAGAAAGCACTCTTCTTGGACTGGCTCTAAGCCTTTGGTATAGATAAGAAAAAAATACTAGTGCCCATTTCTTTAAAGCGCTATTTTATCTTCATATAATAATATGACCCTTCAGAATAATAAAAAACATAGGTTTAAAAAACAAAAATATTTCTGTGAAACTGCAGCTTACTGTGAATTAGACTGACTTGCTCTAGTGTAGGCATTTTATATTTCTCTTCGCTTATTGTCAATCTGAACATGTCTGGAAATGATTTATAGATAGAAGTACAAAATATGTAAAATGATTATTTAGAAAAATATTCGCAATTCATAGCATAGTTGATATAAATGATCTAAATATACATGAATTCCTAATTGTTAAGGTTCTTTTCTTTTCGAGTTAAATCTGACAGAGCCTAGCTTATCTATATATAGCCCCTTCAGTCAGCCAGGAGGCCTACTTGGTAGAATTCTTCTAATTGTATCATTATAGGCTTGTTAAATAATGTTCTTTTAATTGTATCAATATAGGCTTGTTGAATATTGGTTTTCTTTTTCATTTTTTTTAAATGTTTTTTATTCATTTTTGGGAGACAGAGCATGAGTAGGGGAAGGAGGGAGAGAGAGGGGGAGACACAATACGAAGCAGGCTCCAGGCTCTGAGCTGTCAGCACAGAGCTTGACTTAGGGCCGGAACCCATGAACTGTGAGATCATGATCTGAGCCAAAGTCAGACGCTTAACTGACTGAGCCACCCAGGTGCCCCAAATATTGGTTTTCTTTTGCTAATGCATGTCAGACTGTGTATTACTGGGTATTCTGGTTAACCCTGAGGGGAGGGGCAGAGGCAGTATCCTGAGTTTTTCTTTTGTTGGAAATTTCCCAGGATTTGATAAAACTTAACACAGGAAGGCTTCCTAGGATTGTTACTTATAATCAGCAATGATTATAATGCTGATACCATTCTTAGAGCGCAAGGTCCATGTCCTGTTCCCTGTTGTCTCTTCTGAAATGTCTAATGCATAGTAAATGTTCAGTAATAGTAAATTGAGATGAGAATGTGAATTATTTCATAAAAAAGAGAAAGGGGCACCTGGGTGGCTCAGTCAGTTGAATGTCCAACTCCTCATTTTGGCTCAGGTCTTGCTTGACCTCATAGTTCCTGGGATCAAGTCCCATGTCAGGCTCTCCACTGGCAGTGTGGAGCCTGCTTGGAATTCTTTCTCCCTCTCTCTCTGCCTCTCTCTCTCTCTCAAAATAAAAAAAAAAAAAATTTAAAACAACACAAAAAGGAAAGAAAGAAGTTGGCTGTTTGGTATACAGGAGACAGCTAATCTTTAAAGGGTCAGTTAATTTGGGGACAATATTAACCAATGTTTTACCAAGTAGAAATGTGTTTACTAGGTTGTGTGGGTACAGGATCATATATACACATTTCTGACATAGCTGAAGATTGAAGTCCTAATCATTCATTCCAGTTTTCTGGAATAGTCTCTGTGTTCCCTTCTTAATGAATGAGGCTATATTATATGAGCTCCCTTAACTCTCTTCTGTCATCCTTTTGATTCCTCTAACATGTCTCACCTCCCTGCCAAGGGAAGCATCCCTATCTGTGCCCTCATTCTGTCCTTTCCTATCTCATTTAGGAGCTAATTGCATCAGCCCTCGTCCTCTTTCTGTTATCTTCAACATATTACCTTCTTGGGTTAGTGCACGTTTTCTTTTGCCACTATTTTCAGAAGCTTCCCTACTTTTACAAAAAAGCTTTCTCTTGATCGTTTTTTCTGAAGCTACCATACTGACTTTGTCTTTCCCTCCTTGCCGTCAAAATTGCACAAGCAAGTTTTTATTTACTTCTTTCTACCACTTGATGTAACATCCTCTCCATCTTTGCTCTTTTTGACTCTTCTTCAGCCTTTGATATTGACTACCTTTTATAGCCTTGCATGGTAGAAGAATGTAGGCTTTGGAATTAGAAGGCTTGGGTTTGGATTCCTCTCTGTGTGACATCTGGTTTCATTTGTATAATGTGCATGCATGTGAATGTCCTTGCCTGAGAGCTGAGGAAAATGTACTCAGTACATGTTCCATCCCTACCCTTCCCTGTTTAGCTTGGTTTCTGACACAATGCATATCCTATATTGCCATACCATTTATGAGGTAGGTAGTATTACTATTTCCATTTTACTAATGAAGAAATTAAGATCAATTATGTAGAATGTGGTGGAGCTGGGGTTCTGCTGAGTTGTTGGACTCTTAGAGTTCAAACCTTGAGTCTCTGTGCCAAATTGCCAGTATACTATTTCTTTAAATATGATGTCTTAGGAAATATATTTACTTTCTAATTCATGAAATGTCTGAACCAGTGGAGCTTTTCAAATAAAATATTCTTTTTTTCTCTATCATATATTTGTGTGTGTGCGCGCAAGCACGGACAATGGAGGAGCCCTTATATGGCCTTTTTACCCCCTCTGTTTCATCCATTCTTCTACCTATTTCCTTCTGACAACCACTAGTTCTCTGTATTTAAGTCTGTTTTGTTTTTGTTTTTCTCTTTGTTCATTTGTTCTGTTTCTTAAATTCAACATATGAGTGAAATCATATGGTATTTGTCTTTCTCTGACTTGCTTAGCTTAGCATTATACACACTAGGTCCATCCATGTTGTCAAAGTCAAGATCTCCTTATTTTTTTATGGCTGAGTCATACTTTATTGTACATACACACCATATCTTCTTTATTCATTCCTCTGTTGTTGGACACTTGGGTTGCTTCCATATCTTGGCTATTGTAAATAATGCTGCAGTAAACATAGGGGTGCTTGTATCTTTTCAAATTAGTGTTTTTGTTTTCTTTGGGTGAATATCTGGTAGTGGAATTACTGGATCATGTGGAAATCCTATTTTTGATTTTTTGAGGAACCTCCATAATGTTTTCTCCAGTGGCTGTACCAGTTTGCATTCCTACCAATAGTTCACAAGAATTCCTTTTTCTCCACATCCTCACCAACACTTGTTGTTTCTTGTCTTTTTGTTACTGGCTCTTCTGACTAGTATACAGTGATATCTCATGGTGGTTTTGATTTACATTTCCCTGTTACTTAGTAATGTTGAACAACTTTTCATGTGTTTGTTGGCCATGATAGGTCTTTGGGAATATGTCTGTTCATGTCTTCTCCCTCTTTTTAATTAGATTGTTTTTGTGTTAAGTTGTATAAGATCTTTATATATTTTGGATATTAATCCCTTATTGAACATAACATTTGCAGGTATCTTTCCCCGTTTAGTAGGTTCGTTCACCTGGTCATTTTGCTGATGGTTTCCTTCACTGCACAAAAGCTGTGTGTGTGTGTGTGTGTGTGTGTGTGTGTGTGTGTGTGTACTCCCAATAGTTTATTTTTGCTTTTGTTTCCCTTGCCTTAGACACACACACACACATACACACACACACACACATATATATATTTTTTTAGAAAATATTTCTACTGTCAGTGTCAATTAACTGCCTGTGTTTTCTTCTCAGAGTTTTATGGCTTCAGGTTTCACATTTAGGTCTTTATCCATTTTGAGCTTATTTTTGGTATGCTGTAAGAAAGTGGTCTAGGTTCTTTCTCTTGCATGTAGCTGTCCAGTTTTCCCAACACCATTTATTAAAGAGCCTATCTTTTCCCCATTGTATATTCTTGCCTCCTTTCTTGTAGATTAGTTGACCATATAAGTGTGGGTTTATTTCTGGGGTGTCTGTTTCATTGGTCTATGTGTTTATTTTTGTGCCAATGCCATTCTGCTTAGATTACTATAGCTTTGTCGTGGATCTTGAAATCTGAGATTGTAATACCTCCAGCCTTGTTTTTCTTTCTCAAGGTTGCTTTGGCTATTTCAGGTCTTTTGTGAGTCCATATGAATTTTAGTAGTATTCTAGTATGGAAAATGCTGTTGGTATTTTCATAGAGATTGCATTAAATATGTAGATTACTTTTGGTAATATAGACATTTTAACAATATTTGGTTCTTCTAATCCATGAGCTTGGAATATCTTTCCATTTGGGTCATCTGCAGTTTCTTTCATCAATGTTTTATAGTTTTCAGAGTACAGGTTTTTTACCTCCTTGGTTAAGTTTATTCCTAGGTATCTTATTATTTTTGGTGCAATTATAAATGGGATTGTTTTCTTATTATGTGGCCTTTTTAATGAAATTAATTGGTAGCCAAATGAGGAAGTATAGCAAAGATAGAGTTTGTGTTTTGAGGATTCTAGATTGCATATAAAGTGCCAAACCAAGAAAGAGGACACAGACAATTAGACATCATGGTAGTTCTGAGGTACATAATTGTGGGCTTATATAATACAGCCCTGTTGGAAAGGCAATTGTAACTTCATTGACTTTGCAGACTGGAAGAGATAGAAGTTGGCTATGTCACTCCTTTAAGAACATCTTTCAGCATTGTGAATGAAGTTCTTCCAGATGTTCACCTGTGATAATGTGGGCATGGCTCTGGCTAGAGAAAACCAGTGGTTTCATCAGCAGAATGGATCCCTTCCTTGTCTTCTTGCCTGTGGGAGGGAGGGGCCTCCTAGCACATCTGTGCATGCACAGATGGCACTGCTGTATGGGTGCCATCAACCTCATGGCCAGCAACCAGAAAGGCGCAAACGTGAGTGGTATTGCTACTGGGCATTAAATGAGATCATGTGTGTACAACACTGAGGGCAAAAGGGTGCGTTCCTGTGAAGATGAATCGGATGCATAAAAGCCTTAGTTGCTTTTTCTCCCTCTCTTTCCTCTTTTCTTCAGCATTGTGACTACAGGTAGGACACTAATCTTCACTGACCTTTTTCTGTAGAGTAGCCATCTAGGTTTTAGCAGCTGTTAGGTATTATATACTGCCCTTTCCATTCACTCTGTTCTCTGAATCTTTGCAAGACTTGGGATTGCTACAAGGAACCTGGAATCTTGATGTGGGGAATTTTTTGAATTAAAAAGTGAAATTTATACCTTTGAAATAACTACTCAACAACATGCTTGAAAACTGCACATTGCAATCATAAAGAAAAGGGCAAGTATCATATTTACATGGCATGTGATGGGACCTCTTGTAGCAGCTGTTGGTCACAGTCATGCACATATGTCACAACGCGAATAATAGCATCTTTAAATGCAAAAAGAAGTAGCCAACCAGCTGGGCCTGTAATTCTTGTTTTATTAAACATTTAAATACTGTAGAAGACCATCTCATGGCATCTTGAATTGTTTTCTCTCCTTGCTTTTGAGGTAAGTGGATTTATTTATAGATAAAGATTATAGTTCAGCTAAAACATGTCTCTTTATTCACAAAAAGGGAAGGAAAGACTACTGTATTACGATTCCAGATTCTTTATAAAGTTAAAATGTCCTCTGATATATATATTTGTTGTTTGTCATATATGTATTAATTTAATCACTGTTTGCTTACCTAGTTGGGATCATAATTTACTTCAGGCAGCTACAAAATATAGGTATGTTTTATTAAGTAATAGGTACAGAATTTATTCCACTAGTGGAATGATCTTGTTGTTATAATAGATTAGAAAACTGTTGGTGCTTTGGCAAGATTAGGCTAAAGCATAATCTTACTTTTATGAAACTGTCATCTGAAAGTACTCTTTAAGGAGCAAATTTTAATAAGATTTATGTCAAAACATTTATTATAGACAGTAAAGGAACTATTGAGCTAAAACTAGCAAAAACATTTTTTTCTCTCATAGGTAATTAATAAAATGTCTCCAACATCCCTAAAGATAACACTAAGACAACTCATTGAAGGGTCTTCAAAGACCTTGCAAGAAGTATTAATTATGGAGTATCGGCTGAGTCAGGCTTGTATGGTAAGAATTTTTGAAATATATAGTTATTTTCTATTTATGAAAATAATGTTCATTGTAGAGCATGTAAAATATAGAAAGCTATAAACAAGAAACTTAAAACTGCCAGTAAATCTATTCTGTGGAAACACAACAGGCCAGTAAGCTTAAGGTGTGTGGAACTATTCTCCCAAATTATTTTTAAGCCTTTATGAAATAGCAATTACATTTGCATGTACTATATATAAGAAAGCCTCTAATCTCAGGTGGAATTCAAAATAGAAATTAACCATTTTTCAGGCATAGTTTCTGACCATGTAGAGAAGCATAAACTCTCTACAGCTGAATTCCCTCATTGGTAAAACAAGGAGTATGTGTGTGTGTGTAAAAGATACATATATATATATATACACACATACATATATACACATATATATACATATCTATACATATATACATATTCATATATATTCATATATACACATATATATTCATATATATACACATATATTCATATATATACACATATATTCATATATATACACATATATATTCATATATATACATATATATTCATATATATATGAAATGTACACATGGAAGTTACTAGTCTGTTACATGTTTTAGTTAATAGATTAGCACCAAAAGTTCCATTGTAAATACACATAGAATAGAAAATAATCACATAGAATATTAATTTTATGACATATTTTGGAGTCGTAGAGATTTCTTCTTCTAGGTGGTAAACTCTTTGAAAGCAGAATCATTGCTTTTGTGTTGTGGGTAGAGGGCCTTTAGGTTAATAAATTTATGGCTTCAAGAAAATATTCTGTTTAATAACCAGGAAGCAGATATCCCTAATGGACTTTCATGTCTTGCAATAGTTAAGAGGAGAACATGGGTGGCTCGGTCAGTTAAGTGTCATGAGTCTTGTCCAAGTCATGACCGGTTTTAGCTCAGGTCATGATCTCATGGTTCATGAGATTGAGCCCTGTGTTAGGCTCTGCGCTGGCAGCACAGGGCCTGCTTGGGATTGTTGCCCTCCTCTCACTCTGTCCCTCCCCTGCTCTTGCACTCTCTCTCAAAATAAATAAACATTAACAAAAGGAGAAATAGTTAAGGTATTCAAAGCAGTTCATCTAATTATAAATAAAATTCCGTTAGTCACTTTAATCTTAAAGTCCCTCCTAGTAGATGAAAGTGGCGGCTGAAGTCTGTTGTTGTTAAAAAAAAAAAAAAGATACTATGCCAAGCACCTCACATATATCCTGTCCATTAAATTTTACACAGTTTTTTAGAATGGTAGGTATTATTCTTGTCTCCATTTTACAGATGAGGAAAAGTAACCTGTCTAAGGTGGTATAGCTATTAAGTGACAGACACATGGTGTGTGAAACCAGGTGGGGGCCTTTAGGCTAATAAATTCACTCTGGGGCCCTGTACCCACCACTACCCAGTACACCTCAGACAGTCGATGCTTCTCACTATACACTTACTGCACTGCCTGGATTGATTGATTGATACCTTCCTTCCTTCAGCGAATACATTAGATGTGTTGCCAGGTACTGTGCTAAGTGTTATGTTGTAGAAAGAGTGACCCAATCCTTCGTCTCATGAGATTTATAGTCTACTGAGCCTATGAAGAACAAGTAAACAAAATAAGTAAAATAGTTACAAATTATGGCAAGTGCTCCAAAGGAAACATACAGATTGAAGACAGAAGAGAATGATGCAGGGACAGGAGCTGGTGGGAGAGACAAAGGGAAATAAGTAGTCAGAGAAGATGGCTTTGAAATGCCTGCTCATCTGTGACCTGAAGGGTGAGAAAGGAGTATAGTTGAGAAGTCTCTTCAGTTTCAGCAGTGGATGATCTGGTTCTCTTTGCTTTAAGAAAGTAATTATTACTGCTGAATGGAGATGAGGTTAGAAGGGTTCAAGAGTGGATGCAGAGACCAGATTTGAGTTTTTACAGTAATCCAGCTTTCAAGTTGTAGTGGCTTAGATGGAGGCGGCGGCAATGGAGAGAAGTGAATGATTTTGAGACTGATGTAGGAGAGAATTGATAGGCCTTAATGATGGATGTGAGGGAAGGAAAGAATGCATTTAGGAATTGGAGCTTGGAGCTGTGGGTTAGAGATTTAAGTCTGAAACTTTGGAGATTTACTTACTAAATAAGCTTACCATGTGTTAGAGGCACCAAGAATGCATAGGTCCACAAAACAGACAAAATGCCTGTTCTCATGGATCTTGCTTTATAGTGGGGGATATAGATTGTAAACAGATGAAATTATAAAATATATAGTATATGATTATAAGTACTAAAGAGGAGAAGTAAAGTAGGAAGAAAGTATGGCATAAGGAATGGGGGACCGTTTGAACTTACAGATAGGATGACCAGTGAAGACCTGAGAAGATGTTCTCTGAGTGCAAACCTGAAGGAAGTGAAGGGTTGAGCAGTGTAAGTATCTGGGAAGATCATCCAGGCAGAGGCAGTACAAAGCTGTGAGGCAGGAGTGTGCCTGCCTGTTCTAGGAGCTGCAGGAAGCTTTGATGCATGGCGTGGGCAGACGAAGAGGGTCAGTGAGGGAAATGAAGTGAGAGTTTACAGGGTAGAGAAGGGCTGGGCAGAGCATATATAGCTTCCTCCAAGGTCTTTTATAAAACTTTGGCTTTTGTTCTGAGTAAAATGGGAAGGTACTGGATGTTTTTGAGCAGAGGAGTGACATGATCTTATATTTTAATACAAGTGATAACTCAGGTGCTCATGGGTATAGAATGGATAAGGTCATATAGAATGAAAATGAGAGAGCCCAGATCTGAGCCCCAAGATATCCAGCATTTTGAATAGGGTAGAGGAGAAAGAGCAGCGGAAGAGAAAAAGGATGGAGGTGGGAGAATCAGGAGAGTCATGAAAGCCAGAGATGAATGTGTCAAGGAGAAGGAAGCACTGCCAAAGTGTCCAGTAGGGGAGTCACACTCAACATATGGCGCCACAGAAGTTACAGGTGATTTTGGCAAGCCATTTCAGAGTGTGGGGGCAGAAGTTATAGTGTGGTGACTCAGAGAGGAAGTGAGTAGATGGGATGTGGAGAAGTGGAGGCTCTATGTACACAACTCCTTCTTCCTAGAAATAGGATAGAAGCTGGGACTGTAGGTAGAATCAAGTGTTATTTTAGAAGGTAGAAGATACTAGAACATATTTATAAATGATTGGGAATGATCCAATAGAGAAAAAAGATGATGTTGATGATCCAATAACATTTACTGGATACTTACTGTGTGTCAGACACCGTGCTGGGATGTGGAGTAAGATAATCCTGTGATGGATGTATTGGTATTGCCAGTTCATGTAAGGAAGCTTGGCATTAGTGAAGTTAGTAGCTACAAGTCACATAGCCACTATGTAGTGGAGCCATGGGGTGAGCCCCGACATTTGAATTGCAGTCAGTCACTGAGTTATGCTGCCTACACTGATATTCCAGGAGAAGAAATAGAGATTTGCTAGGGCTAGAGGTTGAGAAGGTAAAAAGCAGTTAAAATTATCATCTTGGGAAGTGGGGAAGAGAATAACTCCCCGTTGGCCAGTTTTCCATGCCTGTTTGAGATTTGTGGTCATGAATTTTATTTTTTTTTAAATTAAAACTTTGTTTTAAATATAATTTATTGTCAAATTGGCTAACATACATTGTGTAAAGTGTGCTCTTGGTTTCTCAGGTAGATTCCCGTGGTTCATCACTTACATACAACACCCAGTGCTCATCCCAACAAGTGCCCTCCTCAGTGCCCATCACACATTCTCCCCACCTCCAACAACCCTCAGTTTGTTCTCTGTATTCAAGAATCCCTTGTGGTTTGCCTCCCTCTCTCTCTGTTTGTAACTTTTTTCCCCTTCCCTCCCCCTACCCCATGGTCTTGTTAACTTTCCAAGATCCACATAAGAGTAAAAACATATGATATCTTTCTTTCCCTGACACTCAACATAATACCTTCCAGTTCCATCCACGTTGCTGCAAGTGGCATGATTTCCTTCTTTCTCATTGCCAAGTAGTATTCCATTGCATATATATAAACCACATCTTCTTTATCCGTTCATCAGTTGATGGACATTTAGGCTCTTTCCAGGATTTGGCTGTTGTTGAAAGTGCTGCTGTAAACATTGGGGTACATGTGCCCCTATGCATCAGCACTCCTGTATCCCTTGGGTAAATTCCTAGCAGTGCTATTGCTGGGTCCTAGGGGAGTTCTATTGTTAGTTTTTTGAGGAACCTCCACACTGTTTTCCAAGTGGCTGTACCAGTTTGCATTCCCACCAACAGCGCAAGAGGGTTCCCGTTTCTCCACACCCTCGTTCAGCATCTGTTGTTTCCTGAGTTGTTAATTTTCGCCACTCTGTGTGGTCATGAATCTTAAATGAAACCAATCACAGTTGTATGATTTTTCTACAGCAAGATTTAGCTGCTCGAAAGAAGGCAGAGGTATATGGTAGGGACAGATGGGTTTTTGCCAGGAAAGAATACAGGGGAGAGAAAGGATTAAGGCAGATGAGGGCATTTTCTAGGCAAGATGACCCCATTAATGGACTGGGGAAACTGGGCTGGATGAGGAGCCAAGTGAGTGGTGGAAAAGTTGTAGAATCAGTGGTGTTCAGTGGAGTCAGGGATTTGCAAGTGAAGGTACTTGGGTCGATAAGAATTGGAGGCGGTGATCAGCGAATGGGTCATAAAGGCAGTCCCAGTCTCTGAATGTGTATTTCAGGCTATGGCCGTGAGGGTAGGAGGCTGCAGTGGGGTGGAGGGGAGAGGTCATCACTGCAAATAAGGATGCCTGGAAATTCACCATTTAATCTTGATTTTTCTTTCAGGGAGGCCATGACTTTCATGAAGGTGTTAGGGCAGGTAAGTGATGGATATTCTTCCCAGCTATTATGGAAATAGGATTTGTGAGCAAAGATGATAGTTGTTTTATTAGTGAAAATTATACTTTCATAAAGATTGCAAAGTTGTTGCTATTTTAATATTACCAACTGACATATAAGGGAAAATCAGTCTTTAAAACCAATATTGTTTGAAAACTTCACATAACCTTGTGTCACTGCTCCCTAATTTCTGTGTAAGAGGTAACCCTGCTTTCTACAGTCATTCAGACTGCCTCTGCTAAGTGCAATTGCGTTTGAAAAGTTTTTCTGTTGCTGAAAGGTTTGAAAGGTGCATTTATTTCCTTGCAAGAAGCCCTGAAGTCCCCTACTGCTCTTCTCTCTCATACTGGCCTGGCAAAATCCCAGCAGCATTGAACTCTCCCATTACCTCTTTGCCTATAACTGAGAAGTTCAAATTGACATTGAGAGAAAAAACTATATACAATAATTGGTAACATGTGCTAGTGTTCTTATGAATATCTGATTTATCTTTATCATCTCCGAAGTCAGCATATTTAGAAAAAGCAAGTGAAATGGGTTTTTTTGTTCTTAGCAAATTTGCAACAATTTTTTATGTATAAGCCCATATCCCCCATAAATAATAGCTGTGTATGTTGTATAAAATGAGTTCTTAACCTTTGCATGTGTTTTGCACATATAATTTTTTAATGTTTTTATTGATCGCTTTAATATAGTTCAGAGTCTGTATTTACTTTAAATAAAAGATTATGTTCTCTGAGCTGTAAGCTTTGATAAACACTGGTCACCATTGTAGAATTATCTTAATTTATGGCATGATAAAATATCAGAAATAAGTAGGGATTTAAATCCTTTTAGAAGACACAGGGAATTGAGTCAGAGGAGAGGGGTATATGTTTTATAGAAACCAGGTAAAATGGGTACTTTTCCCACTAATTCCCTACAAATTCTTGCTGCATGTGGATCAGAGCCTACATCTCTGTTGGTAGAAGGACATGTGTGCTATTTGGGTTTTACTGTTAAAGTATTCATTATATGTTACAGCAGCCCTTCTTAAGCTTAAAAAATGAAGGTATTGCTTTCATATTTATTGTCCATTA
This sequence comes from Crocuta crocuta, assembly GCF_008692635.1. Classification (NCBI taxonomy): domain Eukaryota; kingdom Metazoa; phylum Chordata; class Mammalia; order Carnivora; family Hyaenidae; genus Crocuta; species Crocuta crocuta. Next base: position 3,729,007 of record NW_027532605.1, read on the forward strand.
TTTTAAGGAAACAGTTAAAACCAAGCAGCATCAAAGTTTTGATTCATAAGTCAGGAGCTTATCAAGCTGCTTTCTAATGAAGAGAAAGCATACTGCCTCATCTTCAGCATAAGCTCCTTATTTTGAAAGCAGTATCTATTCTGGGTAAAACTGTTTGGTGTTCTTGCATAATAACCAAATGTTTGCTACAGTTTGCTAATTATAAAATATGTTAGCAAATTAGATAAAATAAACTAGCAAATTAAGGGACTGGTTGTTAAAAATTCTTACTCTTAACATCTAGAATAAACTTCTTCCTGGTTATAGAAGAAAATAAAAATAGGTTATTTCAGCAAGCTAAAGAGTTACCAAATGGAATTTGAGTGGGTGCCTCATGAGACTTGAAAAACCCTGAGCTGTCTACATGGCAAGGACTTGTTATATCTGTGCTAAGTAAAAAACTTATGTCAGTTTGAAATAAAAGAACAGCCAGATTTGATTAATATTCTCTCTATTTTTGCCCTTCAGACTGTCAAGGAGGTAGATAGCATGATAGCATTGGCCAGAGGGATTAAAAAGGAAGAGATTCTTGAAGAAATAATGTTCCAGGATTGTTTTTCTTTATGCTGTCTGGGGAATGGAAAACTGTCAAATTGGCAGGGATCATAACATCAGTGTTCAGTGTTACCACCGATCTGATATTAGCTAGAATCCTGTAGCTAGGCAGCCCAGACTTAAAAAGCTCTAGTATCCACATTTAATAATGCACAAAGCCCCTTTCCCTCTTCCTCCTGCTTCTTGGTTCCCAGATTGCTTCTTTAATTATTTAGCCTTTTAATACTAAATTTGTTTTTTTTTTTAGGTTCAGAGTTTTTATGTTTAAATATTTTTATCAATCACAAGAATTATGCACATTTTAAATGTTGCAATTCCCTACCATTAACCATACCTAGTCTCCTTCTCAAAAAAATTTTTTGAGATAATTGTACATTAACACACAGTGTTAAGAAATAATATAGAGAGATCCTATGTGCCCTCCAAGTTTTCCCAAACAGTAACATTTGTGTAACTGTAGTATACAATCACAACCAGGAAGCAGACACTCCTACCTTTTTAAAGGAGAGGTTTCCCAATTGCTTTGTACTTAGGATCCTGTGGGGATGCTATGTGGCTACACTGAATGATGACTACTCCAAAATAAGAGAAGTCGAGTTTCTTATGATAACCTGCAGAGAAGTCTGGTATTTTAATGCAGAGCTGTGTGAACCAGAGGATTCAGCAAAACAGCAGTATCCACATTTAATTATGCATAAAGTCATCCCCTTCTCTACTTTAAGTAATTTTCCTTTCAACTCAATGTGGAGGAGGTTAGAAGGCAGATTTGGGCCCTCCACCCTCCCCTGCCTTCCCTTTAAACTACACCAACCCTGGTTTTAGCTGTTTTATAACAGGAAGATTTCATTTACGATTTTGTTTGAAGAAGGGAAAAGAGTTCTAAGCCTTAAGCCACATTAGTTCATAGGCTGTATTCAAGCTACGGGCATCAGACTTAGCAGGTTGGGAAATAACCACATGGATCATCATCCAGCCAAATTCTGCTGAGGCTTAATTTGAAAGAAAAATGGAACCAATAACAAAAATTTAAACCCTGCAGGAAAAAATGTGCTATAGAAAATATGCCTCGTCACCCTCCTACACTGTTGGTGGGAATGTAAACTGGTACAGCCCCTCTGGAAAACAGTGTGGAGGTTCCTCAGGAAACTAACAATAGAACTCCCGTATGACCCAGCAATAGCACTGCTAGGAATTTACCCAAGGGATACAGAAATGCTGATGCATAGGAGCACATGTACCCCAATGTTCATAGCAGCACTCTCCACAATAGCTAAAACATGGAAAGAGCCTAAGTGTCCATCAACAGATGAATGGATCAAGAAGATGTGGTTTATCTATACCATGGAATACTACATGGCAATGAGAAACAATGAAATCTGGCCATGTGTAGCAACATGGATGGACCTTGAGGGTGTCATGCTGAGCGAAATAAGTCAGGCAGAGAAGGACAAATATCATATGTTTGCACGTATAGGAGGATTAGGAGGAACTTGACGGAGGAACAAGGGGGAGAAGAAGGGCGGAAATGGTGGGGGAAAGGGAGAGAAGCAAACCATGAGAGACTCTTGAATGCTGACAAAAACTGAGGACTGATGGATGTGGGGGG